>NW_025048436.1:55000-77500 GCF_018831695.1 Puntigrus tetrazona | reverse complement strand
TATATATATATATATATATATATATATATATATATATATATATATAAATTTTTTTTTTTTTTTAAAGTGCAATTTAGTCGTAGCAGTGGTAGTTATTCAGTGTTTTCACTTCTGGGTTTTATGCTAGTACACATCTCTTTCCTAATAGAAGTCCTAGACTATATTAAATCCACGTGTGTGTGTGTGTGTGTGTGTAGGTTTCACAGCTGACCTGCGCTCTAACACCGGCGGTCAGGCCTTCCCTCAGTGCGTGTTCGATCACTGGCAGATCCTTCAGGGTGACCCCAAAGACCCCGCGTCCAAACCCTTCCAGATCGTGGGCGACACGCGCAAACGCAAGGGCCTGAAGGAGGGCCTTCCCGCACTCGACAACTTCCTCGACAAGTTATAAGCGGCCCGGCGACGCGTCTCCGTTCTGGAGGCCGACCTCCGTTTCTTTACACTCATTCCTTCCCTCCTGCACTCGCTTCCTTCCCTCAGAGGTCAGCGGAGGGACTGGACTGTACAGGGCACAAACACCACACCTTTATCACATTCTGACAGCAAATTCAAGTGGATTATGTAAATCTAATAAAGAAAATAAAAATGGAAAATGACATGTGCGTGCGGCGCTTCATTGCCGGTCAGTGCGGATGTTTTTTTTTTTTTTTTTTTTTTGTCTGAGATCAGTGACATTCGTCTCTCACTCTGCTACTGTGATGTTTTAAATAGTCCAGAGGTAAGCTGAAATCAAGATGTTTCAGTGTGTTCTAGAAGGCAGTGTGCTCCAAATCAGGGAGACTATTTGCATTTAGATGCTCCACCAAAACATCTAGGGAATAATATTAGACTGGCTGTCAAATGCAGCTGTAACCGAGCTCAACCAAAGCAGATTTAAAACCAAAAAAAACGCTGTTTTAAAAGGGGCCGGGTCGCTCTGTCCCACACCCTGTCTTCCTGTTTCAGTTGAAGTTGTCACCACGTAATATTTCGAGACACTTCAGTCCAAATATTTCATGCCGTTTTTAAGTTTAGTTATTACACAGGATTGCATTTGTTACACAAGGCATTTTGGACATTTAACGGTTGCATTCTAATACAATATAATGTTAGAAGTTTTTTTTTTTTTTTTCTCATGACTGAATCTAATTTCGGTGGTTATGGCAAATTGCTTTTTACTTGCTGTACTTTCCATATTGACTAATCTGAGCTTTTTGCAAAAATCTAAATTTTTATTTAATTTTTTTTTTTTTGCTAGTTCAGTCTGTAAATGAACTTTTGACTTTAAAACATTAAATTACATTTTTGACAATGCATTACAAATGCATGTTATTCTAAAGCTTTTTTTTTCCTCTAAAAACATTTTTTTGCTCAGAATATTTTTCATTTAAAAATGCATCCAGTTAAGTCCACTTTTATTTTACACGTCAACCTTTTTGAAGTGGACCTTTTACATGTGCTTTAAATGTACTGCAGTTAACAAAAATTAAAAGGCTGATTTAATAGGTCAAGGACATTTGTGTATGTGTGTGTGTGTGTATATATATATATATAACTTAAACTACTGTCTGCAGTACATAAATAGATTACCATTAAATTCAGTCTGCCGTCCTAAAAACGCTGCGATGTAAAGAATGATTCATCTTTATTGAACATGAGTAGTCATACAAAGACCCAACATCCAGAAACACCAGTGTGTTTGCTCTGAACAGTCTTGCACGAGTGCTGAGGTTCACCCTGTAAATAAATACAGCTCCTGAATGATTCTCACCCTCGAGTTAAATTAAGTGCTGAACGTACGAGAAACATCGAAGGAAAACCTTGGCACCGAAGAGAAACCGACCGCCTTCCTCTGGTCTACAATCACACCGCTGTACAAAAAGCTCAACGCAAATCAAACTTCATCGATTCCATAGAATTATTTTCCCACGTTATAATCTAAAATACACAATTCTCGTCCGAATGCGCTAACAAAACATGTAATGAACGCCTGCCTGCTTTTGTACGGCGAATCGTTAGTTGCATACACATCAAAATCTGCTTTATTTAGATGAGAATTAAAACAACAGCTCACCCAGAAATGAATGTTTGTCAAATCTACGTCGCACCAGTGGAAGTGAATGGGTGCCGTCGGCCATTAAACCGATTTTAAAGTAAAGCGAAACTACAAACCCGTTTTCTCAAGATGTGGATTATTTTATCAGCTGTTTGGACTTCCGACGGCGCCCGTTCCCGACGGCACCCATTCGCTTACAGCTCGTCTGCATTCGTGGGTGAGCTATTCCTTTAACTGTAAAGCTCTTAAAACACTGAGCGAGGCGCAGGTTTGGCGAGAGTTTTAATTGCAGCCCGGGTCGGCCGACGCAAAATCAGATACACAAAAATAAAGACGCTTTTGCGCGTTACGTGTCAGTCAGTCGCGGGTGCCGTTAACAGTCAGCGTAAATACGAGCCCTCGAAGTCTAGTCGCGATCGGTTATTAATGACAGAACCCCCTGAAGACAATCCGTGACAGCGGAGAGAAGTTCACGTGTCCGTCTTTACTGTCTCTGAGTACAGCGTTACGGTCAAGTGCAATATCGCGTGCTGACGGAGACGCCGGCGGAGACTACGTGTAGAAGATGAGCTCCGGGATCTGGCCGTCCTCCACCGACGTGCCGTTGTTGTTTCCCGCGGCGTAGCAGAAGGTGAAGCTGGTTTTGGTCCCAGAGCCGGACGACTCGTGCGTGACCTTCCTCATGCCTTTAGTGCCGTAGTGCGAGTCTGGACCCTGAGAATCAGATACGACCTTCACGTTATTAACAAGAATCGGCTAAATAAACATCTCTTGCAAACTAAAAAAAAAACTGCATTCATTTACGAACCGCTTGCTTGCTATAAAAAAAAAATAAATAGCCATTTTTGTATTCTGTCTGTTCTCTTTAATTAACAAAAAGCAAAAAAATAATTTTTTTTCTATTCTGTTTTCTTTAAAATTATTATATGTATTAATTATAATTATATAAATATATTAAATGTAATTTAAATATGACATTTTATTATCATAATTATATATAGTAAATGTAATTTAAATGACATTTTATTATTATTATAATTATATAAATATATTAAATGTCATTAAATATGACATTTTATAATAATAATAATATTAAATTAAATATTATTAAAACTAAATAAGTGACATAACTAATCAAATAACTTTTATATAAGAGATTAAACATTTTAAATGCACACAAAAAATGTGTTTATTATTTAAAAATAAATTATTAATATTATTATAAAAAGAACACTTTACAGCTTTAAAGGATTAGTTCAAAATCTTAGAGCGTTTTCATCCAAAACCTTAATTTCCAAAGAAAAGCAGGAACGTCTGGGATGACACAGAGGTGAGTTAATTAGTCGTTTTAATTTGAAAGTGAACTAATCTTTTAAATCGCTTAAAGCCACAAGTAAAAACGTCTTGGTTACAAAAAAAGATTCCAGTTTTAAAAGCGATGCTGTACTTTGGAGCTTTCTATTCATCTGTGGATCCTGAAAATGAACTGCATCACAGTAGACGGCTACTGTGACGTATTTACGCCTCCTCCGGTGGATTTAAATCTTATCTTGCATTAAATAAATGCATTAACATGCAAACGATCCAGACAGGGCTGGCGTGTGACCTTTAGCGTAGCGCAGGCCGTGTAGTTGACGTTGGGCAGAACCTCCACCGGTTCCTTGAACATGACTCTGAAGGTGCTGGCGATCCGTCGCAGCTGAAGCCGGTGTCGTTCTGCCCCAGGACTGTGTTACTGTCCGTGTGAATGATCTGTTAGAAACACAAAGCAGCACTTTTTAAACCTTTGAGCGCCCCAGACCAGCTCTACTGATGACCTCTAGAAACAGTCCCTTATGACAGGAGCTGTCACTATTAATCACCTTCCAGAAATAAACTGTGAAAATATGTCATGTAGTAATCAATAAGAGGTCAGAAAATTGTTTTATTATAGAAATGATTGTAAATTTCAAATTTTAAAAAGTTTTACATTTTTAAATATTATATATAATATAAATAAATATATATATATATTTATTTATTTATTTTATTTTTTTTTGTATTGTAACTATATATAAACATTTAGTCGTATTATTTTAGTATTGAGATACTACTAGTATTTTTATTCATATTTTAAATATTTATTATTCAATTTTTATTTATTTTAGTACACCATGTTAAACTAAATTAAAACAGGAAAAGAGATCATTTAAAAAATATATATTTATTTTATTTTTTCCCCTACTAATGAAAAAGCTTTTATGGCTTTCATTTTATGTAACTACAATACCCTGGGATTTGGTGAAACTAAATGTACAGACAAAAGTGTACACACTCACACACAAACACACACACACACACACACACACTCACACACACAACACAGACACACACACACACACAGACACACACACACACACAGACACACACACACACACACACACTCACACACACACAGACACACACACACACACACAGACACACACACACACACACACACACACACACACACACACACACACACACACACACACACACACACACACACACACACACACACACACTGCATGAACCGCACCTGTATGTTGACCTGGTAGTCTGTCGGTCCGTGAATGGATCCGTAAAGGCCGAACCCCACGATAAATATCCTTCGATTCACCGAGAACCTGCGGAGAGCAGAGCCTGGGTTAGTCTGAGCGGGCGGTCGGCGTGAAGCGCTCTCTCTCTCTCTCTCTCTATCTCTCTCACCGGATCCGGTCGCTGGTCCCGCTGTAACCCCAGCGGCTCTCCACCTGCCCGAAGCGCGTGATGCTGCACTCCTTCCCGCGCAGACAGCAGCGAGGCCGGTCGATGAACTCCACGCGAGGTTTAGGGTTCACCGTGAAGTGCAGGAACAGACTCACCACCTCCCTGTCCGTCAGAATGGCCGACTGAGCGGGACCTGAGTGAAACACGCGCACAAAGCTACTGCTACAAGGCCTTTAAAATCAATCTGCTGCATTTCTAGAAGATCCCGATCCTCCAAAAGATCTCCTTTACTTCTTCACCATCTGCACCGGATTGCATTTTCTCCCTTCTTATTCTAACGCCACCATGTGATCCTCGACCACAGAAAACAGCCCTAAGGTCGATTTTCAGCTGAAAGCCATTGACGTTTTCCTAGGATCGAACAACTATTTTTGCAAAAATAGCTAAATACGGGTAAAATCACCTTTAAAGTCGTCCAAATGAAGCCCTTAGCGATGCATATTGCTAATTAACAATGAATTTTGATATATTTATAGTAGTACATTCACGGGACGTAATCTTTAATATTCTAATAATTTTTTGTCATGCATTATTTTGTCCCATACAATGCATTTCTGGCTATTTCTAGAAATATACTTGTGCCGCTGAGGACCGTTTCTGAGCTTCAGGATCACATACGAGCTACAGAAGGCCTTCTGATAATAAAGCGCTCCGTCTTTTCAGGCTTTACGGGGTTAATGTCGTCAGCGTGGCATAGAGACCTGCGGCGAACTCCTCTATGGTCATGAGAGGGAAGCGGATGAGGTTGAGGGCCTTCCCCAGCACGCGTCTCTTGTTCTCCGGCGTGGGCTGGAGCTGCTGCCGGTGAGCCTCAGCTTCCGCCCAGCGGACCGCCGCTCCGAACAGATGCACCTCGCGCACTCCCAGAGTGTCCCTCTCCAGCACCGCCACCAGCGTGTCTGACAGAGACAAGACAGAGACGGCCAGGGTTCTTATGACACCAAACACAATGGCTGGCGATACACCGGGCAGCCTTTTTGGGGCAATGCTGCTTGGGCGGTTTTTCTTTTGGAATAGTTTGGATCGGTCTGGGCCCTGTGTCTCATCTGGATGACCGTCGACGCTAGAAAAGATGCCCAGTGTATCATCAGCTTTTTTTTGGGGGGGGTTGGTAAGATTTAGTTTTTTAATGTTTGTTTAAAAGAAGTGTCTACGGCTAACCAAGCCATTTATTTGCTCAAAAATACAGTGAAATGTTGTAGCTTTTAAAATAGATATATATATATATATATATATATATATATATATATATATATATATATATATTTATAAAAATTATATATATATATATTATATAAAAATATATATATATATATATAATACCATTATTTTGCAAAACAGAAAAAACAATCTGTTTTTAACAATTCTAAATTATTATTTTTTTGTGCATTCTAATTTAATCTCAATCAAACTATGGTTGGGTTATTTTTTTATTATTTATAAAAATAGCTTTAAAAATACAGCTAACACAATAAAAGCATAGAGTCATGATAACAAATTAAAACATGATTTTTGAACACGTCCATTTTTGCAAATAAACTTATTTTTGTGAAGCGCAGCTGGATTTTCGCATCATTACTCTCCTGATCCTTCAGAAATAATTCTAATATTGCTCAAAATACATTTGTGATTATTGCCGGTGTTGAAAACAGGAACTGATAGAATCTATTCTACAAAATAGAAAGTTCAAAAGAGCGATTTAATGTGTTCTTGAATAAAAAATTGTAATTTTCTGAATTGTAGTGTATATTATTTTAAAACAATGGGCTGTGGTCTTTATTAATCAATTTAGTTCAAGTAAACGTTGCCTTAGAAGCAAATTAAAAAAAGAAATGCACTCTTTACAATAAGGTCCCGTTAGCTAATGCACTAATTAACGAACTGACAATGAGCAATGCATTTATGTTTATTCATATTCTAGAACATGCATCGTTAACGTTCATAAAAAAAAAACTTGTTTGTTCATGTTCGTTTACACCGCAATAAATAATATTAACCGCTAAAAAATAATAATAAATGTATGCAATTAACCAAGATTATTAAATGCTTTCAAAGAAAGCAAGAAAAAAAGAAAACAATAGGATGAAAAAAAATAAGCTAAATATGCAAATCACAGGCACGATTATTAAACGTTTTGGTTACGCTTATAATAACTACAGACTTTAAATCATTAGTTAAGCCTTACTTAAACCATTGTTCCAACATTATTATGCATTAGTAAGCAGTTGCCTTGTTCTTGAGCACATGCATAGAATTTTAACTTTATTAGTGATCGATTTATAATTTCTAAATTATAACGTTATTTAGGACTGGGAGGAACGTTTATGATTACGTCTAAGTAAATGATTACTGAAATGTACATTAATAAATCATATCATCTAGACACATGACAATGGTGTAAATATTAAATGCTTGAATATTTTTTCAAGATGCAAAAGATTAAACCGTACACTTCGTAAACGAACAACAAACCTCTGCAGTTCCACAGGAAAAAAAAAATGTTTTCATATTTTCTGCATCTTGAAACGAATAGTTCTGTATAACGTTGCCTTTAAACCTCCTTTGCAACAGATACGCTTACAAACCAAGAACAAGGCATTTCTAGCCGCATTTATGAGCTTACCGTTGATTATTAACGTTGTGACAACGGTTAACTAACGCTTAACTAACGATTCTTAGCATGTAGTTGCTATGATGCTTTTTTATAACGGAGTAGTTCACCCAAAATGAAAATCCAGTCAACCTTTTTGAACACAAAAGCCACCGGAAGTCAGTGGCTACCGACAGCAACTCTTAAAATATCTCCTGTGGGTGAGTAACGTGTTGACCGAGCTGTCATTTTTAGGTGAACGGTCCCTTTAACGGCGAGTCAGTGCCGGGCAGCGCTCCTGTAAAGCGGTATACCGTGGATTTGTTTCCGTGATACAGTACCCAGATCAATATCTGTGAATCCCTCAGCGGCCAGAGCGTCTCCTGTGTTTTTGTCGATGTTCTCCAGGCACAGGCTGGCCAGCTGCGGCTCGTCGAACAGCCTGGCCTTCAAAACAAAGCAGAGGTCAGACGGTCAGAGCGGCGCGAGCGCGTGCGAACCCCGCTGGCGCGAACGAGCTCTACCTGCGTGAGCAGCATGAAGGCGTTGTCGGCTCGCAGGTTCTTCTTCAGGAACTCCACGCAATGGGCCTCCAGAGCCGGGACGGCGTACTTCTTAGCCGTGTAGAGAGTCGTCATCACTGTCTCGGGGCCGATTTGAACCTCATCGGAGTACAGGAACCTGGAGGAAAGTCACGTTATTTCGCACATCGCAAGCTCAAGCGGCCGTCTTCAGTGAGAGTCGTAACGAAAACATCCGGCAAAGCAAAAATAAATGCGTATTCTGTTTTGACCTTGCATGCGTGTCGTCCCATTTTACGGGAGTCTCTTCTGCTCATCAAGGCTGCATTTATTCGATTAAAAATGCATGGGCAATTTTATTTTAAAATAAAATTTAGGTATCGCACGATCCTTTGGAAGTCATTGTATGCTGATTTATTAAGTGCTGAAACCTTAACATGTACTTTTTTCTTTCAGCGTTTGATGAACAAGGTAAAAAGAGCACCAAACGGGGCCGTCCAGACTCGGTCCAGGAGGCTCCGCCCCTAAAAAAACACACTCGAAGCAGCGAACGAGCTCTCACTAGACACACTAGAAGCTTCCTCGCAGGACACCGGACTGAGTTCGGACCGCCCTGCTTTCAGAAGTCTTCACCGCGACTTTTTAGAGGCGGCACAACGGTTAAAATCGGACTTCTGAAGGATAGTGTGACACTGAAGACTGAAAATTCGGTTTTTGATCACAAAAATAAATCGTGTTTTAAAGTATATTCAACTATTGCGGCAATGTTACACAGAAAAAAATATATATACATTTTTTATCAAACAGATTTAGCCTTATACGAGCTAAACTCGTACTGGGAGAGTATCGAGAAGAGCGCTCGTACTTGAGTAACGCGAGGAACGCCGCAGGCTCGACGTCAGGAAGCTCGATCTCCGTGGAGGTGGTGGCCATGCCTCCGTTAAACATGGCATCAAATACCGCGCTGCCGACGGCCAGAACAAACCTGCAACGGTAACATTGAAATGGCAAATAATAATTGTTATGGCAAATCATGACGAAGTATTGCTTTAAAAACAAATAAGCACATGCGCGGCAAATTCTAAAGGCACGTTTGCATTTGTTACAGCTTTGGCTTTAGCTTATTTCACATTGAAGTAACTAAAAATTGCAAACGCAGAGGTCAGAGATACGGCCGTTTTACGGTAATCAAAACGGATTCATACTATGTAAATATTTATTTAATAAATAAACATTTATAGTAAAATTAATAAACAGTTCTGACAAAAAAGGGTCAGAAATGAAAAATATAAATTTCGAAAAAGTTGGAATTGTGAGGTATATCTTTCCAGGGCATTAATAAAACTAAATAATACAAGAAAATGTAAACAAAAAAATGTATTGTATCTTGTTTATGTATTGCAATTCACTTATATATACACTTATAAATATATATATATATATATATATATATATATATATATATATATATATATATATATATATATATTAGCTAATTACCTTTTTTTTTTTATTTCTAAAAATTGCGAGATGTAAAAAAAAAAAAAAAAAAAAAAAAAAAAAAAAATTACATCCAAAATTGTTACAACAATTTCGATCTCACAATTATGACTTTTCTCAAACTGATTAAAAAATCAATTTTTTGAGATATTGCACCTTTATTCACGCATTTATTTTTATTCGTTGGGAATTTAAACGTAAGCTAATGTCTAACACACTTAGGAATTGTCACAATGCGATTCGGTTTTCATCATAAAAAAACTCCTTTTACTGTGTCTCGTGACAAGATGTCAAACCAGTTTCTTGGAAGATTGTCAAAATACGGACTACTCTTATGATGCTTTCCTGGAGCTTGACGGCTTCAGTCTCCATCCGCTTGCATTATAATAAAACTGAGCTAAACATCTCCTGTTTTAAGGCAACCGTGTTGAGTACATGTGACCCCGGAAGCAGTCATCAGTAGCACGCCTACATTTTTTAAACTTTTATTTCTATGCCAAAAATCAACGCGATATTAAGTAAAGATCGCGTTTCATGTTTAGCAAATTTCCAACTTTAAATTGAACAAAACTTATTTTTGATTAGCAATACGCTTTGCTAAGAACTTCCTTTGGACGTATTTTCTGTGCACGCACATCGAACACTACGCGCTACGTCCCCCAACATATCTAATTTGCCCTATTTCGTGCCCAGAATCTATTTCTTTTGCACAAATTTCAATGCACAAAATATGTCTTCATGTACAGTGTTTATGTAAAGTTGCTGTACAGTCACAGATAAACTATTCATATTGCATAGGTTTTATAATTGCATATATATATATATATATATATATATATATATATATATATATATATATATATATATATATATATAGTTGTATATTTATGTTTACATTTATGCTCAGTTAGTATCCAGCACCGTAAATAGCAAAATATATTGCTACCCTATTAAACCACACATCAATAGAAAGCTTTTTTTTATTACCCTTATGACTGGTTTTGTCCTCCAGGGTCACAAATAATAACATACAGTGATTTTAATGATTTGCTGACTCAGTGAATTTAACGAATCACCTGTGAGCGGGTATCCTCTGGACTCCCATTCCTTTACCCACTAGAAAGTAGAACGTCGCTCAGTACTTCATTATTGAACAAAAACGCGAATCTCTCCTTCACGGTGCATTTCGTCGCCTGCCAGTTATAAACGGGCTCCCGGTACACGAGCACGGCGGCCGCGGCCGGGGCAGCGGACAGAGACGAGTGCGTCGCCGGTGTCATCGCTGCGTTCGACGGGTTTCCAGTCATATTCGAGGCGACCGAAGCCGGCGGCCCCACCGCCGCCGCGGCAGCCGGGAGAGCGTTCACGAGGTTCGGCGGAGGTCCTAAGGCGACGCCGGGGATTTCCCAGGCCCACAGGCCCCGGTTGAGGATTTGGGCGCCTCATCACGCTCTGAGAGCCTCCGCCGCCTCCCACGGATCCCCGTGACTCGCAGCCAAAGCGTAAGGACTGTTGCTCGGTTGGCTGTTACCCAAGCCCAGGTCCGGAGAAGTTTAAACACGGAACCCGACCGCTATTGTCTCCGGCAGCCATCTTGGACTGAAGCGCGCCCCCGCTGATTGAGTAAACAAATCGCGAGCGCTGTCAGTATCCTGTCATCTCGAGCGCACAACATCCGGTCCCAAATGCACATGTGTGAAGTTACGTATATTTCTTCAAAAACTACTTCCAATTTGGTTTCCAGTTTTTTCACATTATCTTTTCTATTATTTTAGTGGAACAGACTAGAAATTGTTCTTGAAATATCTTTAAAATCAAAGTCCTGTATATAAATATATAAAATGCATTAATTAGCAATTAATTAGTCAATTCCCTAGTTGATATTTTAATTGTAATATCTTATTTCTTATATATCTTTAACATTTTTAAATTAGCATTTTTAGTTTATTTATATATCTGTATTGCTTTTATACACAAATAAACAAAATATTAATTAAAATCTTTGCTATGTAAATACATTTCTAAAATTAATTATAATTATGCGTAAAATATATTTGTTATTCAGCTATTCTAGCATTGCATTTACAGTACAGCCCTTGTGTTATTTAAGATTGCCGAAAGCTAGGATTTCTTCCTATTAAACATCCTCATAAACGTTATTGCATGCAAAAAAAGAAGCTCGAGAATGCATGATCTGTTTTCTCCGTATATATTTGATCTGGTTTACCTGGTTGGTCACGTGCTGTTACGTCCACGGGTGCGTGCGAATGACAAATTCATAAGTTCATATGAATCTGTTTGAGGTGTCGTGACGCCCTCGTCCGGATGAAAGGGGAGCGCCGCGGTGACGTCACGCGCCCCGAAACCGCAGCGAACGCAGCATCTGCGTAAAAAAAGCCCCGTCGTGAAACTGTATCTCTGTAATGATGTCGAGGCGCGGGGAATGCAGTTAGAAAAGGAGGGAATGAACTAAGTGTCAGCCCTAAGTGCTTCTACAGTTAGGCTTTGCTTTGAGAAAACTCTCTAGTCTGAGGATTTCCGAGGCGAACCGTTTTTTACATATCTGTATTATTCAAATATCACATTATATAATATAGAGATATATTATATTAAATACTTGCCTTGCCAAAAAAATTTCAAACCATTTTATACGTCTATATTATTCAAATGTTAAATTATATATGAATTATTTGCCTTGTCAAAAAATATTATCAAACCATTTTATACATCTATATTATTCAAATATTACATTATATATTATATATTAATTATTTGCCTTGTCAAAAAATATTTTCAAACCATTTTATGCATCTATATTATTCAAATATTACATTATATATTAATTATTTGCCTTGTCAAAAAATATTTTCAAACCATTTTATGCATCTATATTATTCAAATGTTACGTTATATTATATAGAGATGTAATATATGAATTATTTGCCTTGTCAAAAAAGCATTTTGGTGCAATTTATTATGATTAAATACAACCAGTTACTTACAAAATTCATGAATAAAACTAATACCTGGGGAGTCGGTTTCACAAGAAATCTTAGAATATTATTCAGATTCTTAACTCTTGAGGCAAAATGACTTGAAATTGTTCTCATAGCTGTTCTTCATTTGTAAATGCCAGTCTGTGAGTCTTTTTGATACAATGCCAGTGATATTTCAACATGCAATTAATGATTTTTTTTATAGCAATAATAATTTCCCTAAATATAAAGATACAATTAGATAGAATAGATAGTATTTTTGTGCGCGCGCGCACGCACACAGACACATTTATATATAAATATATATATATATATATATATATATATATATATATATATATATATATATATATATATATATATAATTGTCATCTCATTCAATGCAGAAGCCGCCCATATATGCGATTTTTGTGCTTTAATAAAAGCGCAACACTGTTATATAATCCGGGCACGTAGGCGTCCGGGTCTGCATGCGGAGGCGCGGGAGTCCCGCGTGAAACTCCAGCGCGTGGCGTGACGCTCCGTCTGCCCCTCGCCGTGACGTCACGCCGCGAGCCGAGCTGTCCGCGCGCCGCCGGTGCTGAAGCAAGATGGCAGAGGAACGGCCGACGAACTGACGGGACCGCGGGGAAAGTGCTCCGCGAGAACCTTTCCCGTTCGCTCGCGCGTTTATCCGATCCCGGCGAGTAAACGGACCGTCCCGTTCCGGCGGAGGTCGACGCGGCGCGGCGCGATGTCTCTGCTGTGCGTCGGGGGTGAGTGACGGGCGTGCGCTCGCCCTTTGTTGGGACAGAATCGCGTTTGTCATACAGTATCCCTCACAAAAAGTACAGTGTGAGAAGATACCGCACTAATTTACCATATTTGCATGGCACTTTTTTTTTTTTTTTTTTTTTTTGCTGGTGATTGCAAAACCATGGCTTTTTTTTTTCACATATGCATGCCAATACCATGGTATAAAACTGGTAAAAAAAAAGTGCTATTGCTGTATCACGGGGCTTTAAAACGAACCGTGCAATTAAAGTAGCTCTTATTGTATTTTTTTAAAAGGCACGAATGTGGTGCATGATCAAAATAACGCGGTTTAAATTAATATCGTCGCCTTGTTTTATCGTGATGTTTTTGTCCTGTCGCCGATGTTAAGATGTGTTCGTGTTTTTCCATTTTAAGACTCATTCGTCAACCTGTTAAGCAACTGTTTAAGTGTTAATGTGGAAATTTAACGCGTGCATATAAGCTCGCCGCGTTGATATTTCGAGCATCTGCTGAGTAGAAACGCGTTATTACGACGGGGATTGCTCATAGCGCGGAGTGGGGATCTCTAGCACGGCGTGGGAAATAAGCTCGTGAGGGAATCCTGTGTGTGTGTGTGTGTGTGTGTGTGAGCTTGATGAAATGACATTTCTCGTGAAGATCATTCTGGTCACGCTCTACACGGCGCTAACCGGGGCTCCACGTTTCTTCGGGTTCATAGATGAAATGATTGATTGACAGATGATCGTTTCTTCGTGCACGCTCGTAACGTGGCGCGTGCACGCACGATGTTCCGCAACATCCGTCGGAGAGACTCGCGTGCATCCGATGCACTTCCACAACAAAACAGCGCTCGCGGGATGACCGGAGTCCAGCTCGGATGATCCTGCTCTGATGCATTGACACGTGGCTGCCTCGTTCTCATTCTGTGCTGCACCAGACTATAAAACACTAGCTGCTCTCTCACTGGTAGTGCTGCTCACACGAGCAGGGAGAACCTCACTAAACCTGTCAAGAATCAGCCTTGAATAATTGCATTAAAAAAAAAGAAAATTAAAAATGTCATTTAGTATACATAAAAAATATCTAAATAATAGAATCTAAGCATGTACACATGAATAATTATATATATAATTCTCGAAAGAATATTATTTTTGTATTATAAAATGCGATTATATATATATGCATATATGCAAAACATTATTTGTTTGCATTATGCAAAGAGATATAATACATATTAAAAATATGCTTATTTTTAGAAATAGCAGTATTTTGTGACATCATGAAGAAAAAGTAAACTCACCAATAATTCCCTTTTTAGTGTAATTAATTGAATGCAAAAACAAACGAATGAATAAATGATGCTAAATGAAATAAAATATGTATGAAATAAAACTAAATTAAATAATATATAATTTATATATAATTTTTTATATATATATATATATATATATATATATATATATATATATATATATATATATAAATAATTAATTTATTTATAATTTATGCTGATTTAAATATTTAAAAAAAATTGTCTGCTTGATTTTATATGATACCGTATAAAATATTTAAATATAGTAATGAGACTTCGTAGGGGAGATGCACTTTTTTGCAATGAAAAATATTAAATTTAAAACAAACTTAAGTAAACTTACTTTGAAATGTAGACTTAAGCGCGATCTTAAGCCTCTGGCAGCAGCTAGCATGTTAACTCCAGTAACTCCTGAATCCTCTCCCTCTTTCCCTGTGCAGTGATTTACACGACGTCCCTGAGTAAAGCCACAGCGACTGTTCGGGAAAGGGGTTATGGGTTTATTGCTTAATGAGACGACAAAGCTCTCATTCCTGATGCGCAGTTTGTCATGAGCGAGGTGTTGGATCAATGTTCGTTACAGGAGAGACTGCGCAGCACGGAGGGTCGTGACTGAATTAAGCTCTTTACTTAAGATATCACAAAGCTAGTATATTCCCTAGTCAGTTCGCATATGTAACTCTCAGCTTAGAAATCCAAAGATGCATGCATTACATAAGGTCTCGTTGTTTGTTGCGTGATATAAGTCATATGTTGAATGTAGGAGTGTTTTTCTCACGCTTAGGCAATATTGAAAACGCTTTCGCAGTCGGCGCGGCCAGATGACATCCCACCTCCGGTTTCCGGCCAAATAGCGCGAGGTCTTGACGTTTGCGAGGAGCTTTCTCGCTCAAGTCCAAATGCTTTCGAAGAGACTCGGCCCCCGACTGAGGTCTTGCGTGTTTCTAGTGCTTCGTAAAAAACTCCCGCAAGAAATAGTTCACCCTGAAACGAAAACTGGCCGAACCCTCGGGTGTAAAAGATGCAAAACAGATTTGATTCGGAGAAATGCATCGCTCGAATGGATGGGTGCCGTCAGAATGAGAGCGATCCGCACCACTCCAGTCCATCGGTTCACGTCCTGAGAGGCCGAAAGCAACGTGACTGTACGAAACAAATCCACCATGACCGCGTTTTTGACTTCAATCCGCAGCTTCCGGCTAAAATATGAGTTCATAATCCATAACGACGCTTCCTCCGTTTAAAAACTGGGAGAGGAATCTGCTCAGATCAAGCACCGTTTACAAGCCAAAACAGCTCTTTTGATGTGAGAGCGTTATCGTGGATTACGGGCTCATAACTTAGTCGGTATCAAAGTTATAAAGACGCAGCTTTCGGCTTCATAAGACATTAACTGATGGACTGGAGTGGTGTGGATTGCTCCGGACGGCACCCATTCGCGCTGCAGAGGAAGTGACGGAGTCCTGCGTTCCTTCCGATCTGACGAAGAAACGCGGTTTTGGGGCGAACCAAGAAAGTCTCAAACCCCCAAAGTCTGCCTTCAAGAGCCCGAAATCTCAGCATCTCGCTATTTTAGGAGAAACTCGTCACTTAAACGAAGGAGACTTAACGGTGCGCTAAATTATGAAGGAGCGACATAACATTTTCCTCTGGGCATGTCAGTAAAGCCCATTCGGGAGGTCTTCTTTCTTCGTTCCGGTTTCGCAGTCAGCTGGTTGTTTTCCTCTCGGCTGCGGTGAATAAACGGGGCCTGGGAGCCATTGATTACGACGTGTTGTTTGTGGGCAGCACATCCAGCTCTGAATTATTTATATTGGCAGTGATTTATGATTCTAAGCTATTATTAAGCACTGGTTTCCTGGGTTCTGCGATCCGGCATCCTCTTCATTGATCCGGCCTGGGTATTGATATATATTACAGTGGTCTGTTTTAACTCGGCTCGATGAAACAGCGTACGATAGAGCGGCCCGCCTCGCTGTAATTCAATCTTCGATGGAGCTGAATGGCAAAGATCGCTTCCGGTTTGCCGTCGTTCTTCAGCGTTGATTGGCTTGAACTGGAGAGAGCTCCGTGGCTTGAAATAGACTGTGTGTTTCAGCGCAGATATATGGTGGCCGGGATCGGGTCGTCATATTTCTGTCGACTATGCAGATATAAAGAAGCTGTATCAGACCAGAGGATCTATTTTTATGTGCATCTGGGGACTCTTTTAACCAGCCTCACCTGCAAACTGGTACAAGCGTGAGGAGAGCAGGCCAGAGACTGATGATTTCTATTTTTTGTAAATTCATTCGACTGTATTATTTGTCTGTCTACCCATCATCCATCTATCCATCATTTTGTCTATCTATCTATCTATCTATCTATCTATCTATCTATCTATCTATCTATCTATCTATCTATCTATCTATCTATCTATCTATCTATTCTTCCATTTATCCATTCTTATTTTGTCTGTGATTGTGTCCATCCATCCATTCACCGTTTTGTCAAACGTTCTGCCATCCATCCATCCATCCATCCATCCATCGATCTATCCATTCATCCATTCATTCATTCATTCATTCATTCATTCATTCATTCATTCATTCATTCATCCATCATCTATCTTTCCATCTATCCATCATTTTCTATCATTTTATCCGTCTATCCATCCATCTATCATCATTGTCTATCATTTTGTCCATCTATCCATCTATCTATCTATCTATCTATCTATCTATCTATCTATCTATCTATCTATCCTTATTTTGTCTGTGATTGTGTCCATCCATCCATCCATCCATTCATCAACAAATGATCTATAGCTTAATCTCTCTCTCTTAAATCATATGAATGAATGTGTGTATCTTTAGCCGTTTAACTGTGAAAACTTGTTTGTGAAGGGCGAAATAAAACCAAACAAGGGGTGTATTGAGGATCTACTAAATGCCCAGCGTGCGATGAGTCTGATAAATAGCACTATCTGCCGTCGACGTGACGCGTCCGGGATCCATTAGTGACTCTGAAGCCCTGGGGAGAAAAACGCTGTGGACTCGATCAAACCGCAGAGAGACACAGTGAGTCAGAACCGAGAAACCAACAGCGAGTGCTTTCGTTGAAGGAATTTGCTGACGTAGTGAAAACAGCATTAAGAGGCCATTGGGTGAAATTGAACTGAAGTCTTTATTTCTAAACTGTAGTGTTTGCTGCTGGAAAGACCAGCATTTGTTGTGTTTGGATGATGGTTCTGGTGTCCCAGGGCCTCTTGCGCTTTACACAAAGCTATCGAAATGCTTTCAAAAGACTATAATATTTCATATTTGCTGATGGACT
Source organism: Puntigrus tetrazona (assembly GCF_018831695.1). Lineage (NCBI taxonomy): Eukaryota > Metazoa > Chordata > Actinopteri > Cypriniformes > Cyprinidae > Puntigrus > Puntigrus tetrazona. The sequence continues at coordinate 59,688 of NW_025048436.1, read as the reverse complement.
ACTTTAATGATACTTTTTTTATGTTTTTCATAAAATGTAAATATGCAAGAACTGATAAAAAAACTGATTGCAATGTCAGAGTAGCGTCTTTTCTTCAAATAAATGCTATCGCTTAAAATGCATAAATGTAAATATGAGGAACTAACATGATAAAATACATTTTTTAATGTATGCACCTGCTTTTAACCGTGAAATATGGTTAAAAATAATCATGATAAAAGTTTTTCGAATGTGTGTTCGAAAAGTTCGCATGTTCACGCTAATAAATAAAAAGTCATTCCGTTTCAAAAAAACGTTTTATAATTTATAGAAGCCCGTTTCTGCCACTGCATTAAATAGATAAATGAGTAAAAAAGGCAGGCTGATTGTGATTTTGTCTCACAAGTTTTTGTTGAGTTTATATCTAAACAAGCCAGACATCGATTGATTTTCCGATGCAAACAACCCACAATCATGACTTTTCATATTTCATATCAACCTCACTTGTTAATTGTGTCTTTATACACTGTAAAAAAGAGTTGAGCCAACTTAAAATTTGAAGGCAACCGTCTTCAGCTGATTTTGAGCAGCTTTTGTTATACAAACTTAAATCAAACTGAAATCAATCATACAATCACTTTTATTTATATAGCGCTATTTAACAACACAGATTGTATCAAAGCACTGAACAGTATAAAGCAGAAGAATACATTGATAGGCATGTATAGTGACTTAGATTTAACAATGTGTTCTTAAATGCAGAGATAACGATACAATGATGTATGTGATTGTTATTGTGTGTGTGTGTGTGTGTGTGTGTGCATCTGGATGTGTGGTGTTCTGGATCTAGGTGTTCTGGTCTCTGATGAACGTAATTTCTTGGTGCTGACCCACTAACTAGTCTGAATACAAGCTCAGAAAGAGAATAAGAAAGAAACCAGACTAATATTAGTGTGGATGTGTTTTATGAGGAGTGATCTAATTAATGCAGCCTAGCAATCCTTCAATGGATGTGAATAACAGAAGCGTAGTAGTGTGTTACGTGTAGGCTAGGTTAAAAAGGTGTGTCTTTAATCTAGATTTAAGATGGAAGAGTGTGTCTGCCTCCCAAACAGTGTTAGGAGATTGCTCCAGAGTTAATGTTAAGTTTACTCAACTTCTTTTTTTTATGGTGTAGCTTAAAATAATAAAAAAAAGGCAGAATTTGATGTAAAAAAAAAAGTCTCTTTGTTTCTACTTCTTTTTATTCTGTGGCAGAACTGAATTGAAATTTTAAAAAAACCTGTCACACCCTATGGTTAGATGTTTCTGCTCATGCTGTCTGACCTTGATTCCGTCTCCATTTATGTAATTGGTTTCAGGTGAGTTTCATTAGTACTCCTCATTTGCTTTGGTACCTAAGTTGAAGTCTTTGTCCGGTCTCGTCTGTGTGTCTCCCGCCCCTCCGTACGTGGATTAATTAAAGACTGTTTGACTCCGTCTTCATATAATCATTTCTGCTAAAGGCTTAGTTCTCCCCAGAATTAATTTCTGTTATCAATTACTTACTCTCATGATGTTATCTGACCCTTCATAGACAACAGCGGTCCAGAAACATAATGAATGCATCAATGGCTCAACGTTTTTGTGCAAAGAAAACAAAAATAACAATTTACTCGATCGTTCTCGATGTCTTTCGCTATTTTAGAGAGTGTCACATGTCACGCAGAAAACATTTTCCTTCCCGTAAAGCTGCTTTGCAGAGATTTGTACTGTGAAGAAAAGCATTATACAAATAAACTTGAAATGAACCGAACTGAATTATCGTCATCTTCGTGCATCCGACACCGTAAACGTGACAGGAACGAAGAAAGCATTGTGAAAAGTAAACTTAGAATTGCATGAGATAAAGCAATTAAATGTTTTTTTTTTTTTTAATTTATCGATTTTAAACCGACTTTCATGTTAATCAGTATTTCAGTCGATTCGAAAACGTGTGAAGTGTTGAGTCCCAGAGCATCCTCCTGTGCTGTAGAGTCTGTAGACGTCCTCCCGAAACGAAACGAACATCTCTTCAGATGGTTTTAATGGCCGCATTTCCGGTCAGGTGCCGGAACTAACGCGAGCGCGCATCGGAATCACTGCGGCACAGTGAGATTACCCAGAATGCAAACCACACGAGGCGTTTATGACACACTCACTTCCTGTGTGAATGGCCGTTCGCGAGCTTTGGGTGGGGTTTGCATGTTAATGCCGCTCTGCGCTGCGTGCCATGTGCTACAGCAGGCATCAATAATGCATGGGAGCACACGTCACCCCGGTGCAGAGGAACTTGGAGAAACCCCCTCTTTCTGCTCATCAATAATACACAAGCTCTTCTGTTTCTGAATACGCACTGCACATGCATCACACATTCGTGGGAAGTTTGGTGTCAAAACACCGAATGCAGTTGGTGCACGGACAACATGTTGTTTCGTTGTGTTCTGATTTTACCGGTTGGTTTTTTTTTTTCTCCGGCACTAACTCTTACTCTTCTGTCTGTTATTTACAGTGAAGAAGGCCAAATATGATGGACCCCATGGTAAGTGATATAATATTTATTAGAAAGCTATAGAGTAGTGCATAGTTCATGATACTCAAAAACAAAAAACATTAGTGTGCTTTTTTATAAAGTATACTTTTTTATTAAATTATAAAATTTTATTTATAAAATTGTTCAGTACAATACTTATCGGACTCAGTTTTTCTTGTAGTTATCTAATTTAATGTTTATCTACATTAATGTATATTTTATTATATATATATATAGATATATATATATATTTTTTAATATATATATATATATATATATATATATATATATATATATATATATATATATATATATATATATATACACATTTATTTTTATTTTACATATATATATATATATATATATATATATATATATATATATATATATATATATAGATATATGTAAAATAAAAATAAATGTATATACATTATAGAAATTGAGCAGTACGATACAATGCAGTGCAATTTCCATCAAGTGATCTAGTTTAATGTTAGTTTATATACATTTTTAAACATAAAAACAAACGTATAAAATAATGTATAAATATATTTTAAACGGATTTAACTAACAATTTAGTAATCCAGTTTAATGTTAATTCACATGAATTATTTACAATTAAAAATACATTAATCAAATGTGACAAAAACACGCTAAATTCTACATTTAATTATCGTCCGGTACAATACTTTTGGACAATGCTGTTTAACCAATGAAGAAAAAGATTTTTTTTTCATCATTTAGTAATCTAGTTTAATTCTAATAATAATGCTAAAGACATTTTTTATACATTTATTCAGTGCAATACGCTATTTGAATGCTATATGATGATTATGTCTTTTTTTTTTTTCCTCCTGCAGAGAAGTTCAACACGTACGTGACTTTAAAGGTTCAGAATGTGAAAAGTACGACCATCTCCGTCCGGGGCAGTCAGCCCAGCTGGGAGCAGGACTTCATGTTGTGAGTCTCATCCTGTAGCTTTTTTCCGTCTTTTATTAGTCTTAATGGAAACACGTTCACCCTGACGACCTCTGTGCTCGTTCGGTTTATATTCCTGCTGCGTTCAGCAAGACTTATCTGCTTATTTGCTCCAAAGTTTCTCTCTCATGACTCAGCGCACTTAACTGAGTTTTTAAATATGTTACACTTGCAGTTTCAACTTACCAGTCTCTATAGGACCTTGTATTAAGGAGCTATAAAGCTAAACGATTGGACAAGGAACATAGCATTCGATGAGATGTATTTGAGATCTTTTGATTGCATTTGGGTTTTTTTTCTGCTACATCTATTAGCCGATAGCATAGCTCTGTTATATATCTCCTAAAGCCGAGTTTCCTGTTTCGTTTTAGCTGCTTCGGCTTATTTCCAGCCAAATCGACCGACACCAGGTCAGACTAACTGAGATAAAGCTGGATTATTTGGCGCACGTGTTTTACGTTATGGATAAAAAAAACCCGCATCATTGGTTTTGCTTCATCCCAATGAAAATAATGTTTCTAAAAAAGGGGAATATTTATTATCGATCCGTTTTGGCTATTAGGAAAATGTATATTCAAATATAAATATTATATCAAACTAGTTAAAATCCAATTTAGCTTATTTTCAAAAAGCCTTTAAAGCTCAGTCTTTAAAAAACTAAAGAACTCGTCTAAATTAATATAAAATATGCTTTTATTTATTTTATAGAATTTTATTATTTAAAATTTATTATTATTATTATATATTATATCAAACTAAATATTATATCAAACTAGTTAAAATCCTTATTTTCAAAAAAGCCTTTAAAGCTCATTTAAAATCGATAAAGTCTTTAAAAACTAAATAACCCGGCTAAATTAATATAAAATATGCTATTATTTATTTTCTATAATTTTATTATTATACATTTATTATTATAATAAATTATTTTTACTCAGATAGTTTTTAAATTTTAAAAATAATTTTCTTTATTGTTTTGCATTTCATTAACATGACAAACGTGAGAAATGCGTCAGCTTGCTGTTGAACGTAGCCCTCTTCTCTCGATCTTCCTCTCACGCTGAGATTTACTGTGTGAGATCGCCGTCGTCTTCTCTTTATCATTCACTCGTCTCTCAGTTCTTACGTAACGCCGCTCTGCAGAGAATCTCCTCCTGCTCTCTGCTACGTGACGGGCCTT
>NW_025048436.1:45000-50000 GCF_018831695.1 Puntigrus tetrazona | reverse complement strand
CACTTGTTCATGTGTGTGTGTGTGTGCGCGCGTGTTCATATGTGTGTGAGTGTGTGTGTGTGTGTTCATGTGTGTGTGTGTGCGCGTGTTCATATGTGTGTGAGTGTGTGTGTGTTCGCGCTTGTTCATGTGTGTGTGTGCGCGTGTTCATATGTGTGTGAGTGTGTGTGTGCGTGTGTTCATATGTGTGTGTGTGTGCGTGTGTTCATATGTGTGTGTGTGTGCGTGTGTTCATATGTGTGTGTGTGTGTGTGTCACACTTGTTCATGTGTGTGTGTGTGTTGCGTGTTCATATGTGTGTGAGTGTGTGTGTGTGTTCATATGTGTGTGTGTGTGTGCGTGTTCATATGTGTGTGAGTGTGTGTGTTCATATGTGTGTGTGTGTGTGTGTGTTCGTGCTTGTTCATGTGTGTGTGTGCGCGTGTGTTCATATGTGTGTGTGTGTGTGTGTGCGTGTGTTCATATGTGTGTGTGTGTGCGTGTGTTCATATGTGTGTGTGTGTGTGTGTTCACACTTGTTCATGTGTGTGTGTGTGCGTGTTCATATGTGTGTGAGTGTGTGTGTGTGTTCATATGTGTGTGTGTGTGCGTGTTCATATGTGTGTGTGAGTGTGTGTGTGTGTTCATATGTGTGTGTGTGTGTGTGTGTGCTCGCGCTTGTTCATGTGTGTGTGTGCGCACGTGTTCATATGAGTGTGTGTGTGTGTGCGTGTGTGTGTGTGTTCGCGCTTGTTCATGTGTGTGTGTGCGAGCATGTTCATATGTGTGTGTGTGTGTGCAAACGTGTTCATGTGTGTGTGTGTGTGTGTGTGTGTGTGTGTGTGTGTGTGTGTGTGTGTGTTCGCGCTTGTTCATGTGTGTGTGTGCGAGCATGTTCACATGTGTGTGTGTGTGTGTGCAAATGTGTTCATGTGTGTGTGTGTGTGTGTGTGTGTTTTTCAGGAAGGACCGGGTGAATGGCTGACTCTAGATTCTCAGGTCATAATGGCGGATAATGAAATCTGTGGCACCAAAGACCCGACCTTCCACCGCTTGCTTCTGGACACACGCCTGAGCTGCCGCTGGGTGAGATAACACTCATCACTGCTGAAAACACACACACACACACACACACACACACACACACACAGCATCTCAAGGTGGAAGAAAAACCGCATGCCTGCCAGCTTTGAACTCATGTGCACTCTTAAAAATAAAGGTGCTTCACGATGCCATAGAAGAAGCTTTTTTTGTCTAAATGGTTCTGTAAAAACCTTTAACGTCTGAAGAACCTTCACAGAAGCTCCTTTGTGGTGAAAGTAGGCTCTTCAGTCTATGAATGAATGTTTCTTTATGGAACCCGAAAACTCTTCCGTGCAGAACCTTTTAAGCACCTTTATTTTTAATGAGTGTACAACAAAACATCGTCTAAATGCTGAATAAATAACCTTTCCGTTGATGAATGGTTTATTAGGACGGGACGATATTTAAAAATCAAGAATCCGAGGGTGCAAAAAGTCTAATAAACTTGTTCTATTAATCTATAGATGTACTAAAATTACTCTTCTAGCTTATCCTGAACGTAAACCTAAACCTAAATTGAATTTTATATGAATCGAATTCTATATTATATATATAATTATATTTATTCTGTAAAAGGAATTATGGGAGAAAAAAAAAGTTATTTTTTATATATATATATATATATATATATATATATATATATATATATAAATATATATATATATATATATATATATAATTATTTATATATATATATATATAATTATTTTATATATATATATATATATATATATATATATATATATATATATATATATATATATATTATTTTATATATATATATATATATATATATATATATATATATATATATATATATATATATATATATATATATATATATATATATATATATATAATTTTTTGTGCATTACAAGTTTATATCTGGCAATTAATTATCCAGCTTAAATGGACTAGAAAGGTCCGAGACGTAAATTAAAGTTCACTTTGAGTTATTATTATGTCCAGACTTGCCGTTTTAATAGGAAATGCATCAACAAAACAAAGAAAACTGTTCATTTAAACATTATAGGACTTAGAAGCTGAAGTCGCAGGCCCGTTTAAGAACTGGCGAATGCACCCAGACTTGGATATCTTGATTACTCGCCCCGCTGACGTGAGATCTGAGGCTAAGTGTGTTTCTCCCGCAGACATCCCGGAAGAAGAGGCTCGACACTGGGCCAAAAACTGGAGCAGCTCAATGCCATGCGAGACCAGGATGTGAGTCTGGTCTCTGTGCTGTAGTTTCTGCACCAACAAACTGATAGATAAGGTTTACTGCGCATTCCGCTTTCAGAACAGTAAAGGAACCTCATGCATTTGCGATTGCATTTGAAAAAAAGCTTGTGAGATGCTATGAAGTGTAAAGTGACAACTAGTGCTTGCATATGATTAATCACATCCAAAAGAAACGTTTTTGTTTACATAATATGTGTGTATAATGCGTATATTTATGTATATATATACATAGAATAAATATTATAGAAAACACAGTAAATATTTATATGTATTTATTTATTTATATCCTTACATTTTTTATTTCTTAAATATATACATGCACGTGCTTGTATATATATATATATATTATTATAAAAATTATTAATAATAATATTTATATTCTTACATTTTATATTATATATAAATGATCTTAAATATATACATGCATGTGTTTGTATTTATATATAAATAATAAATATACACATTAATTATATTTGTTTGCATAATAAACACAAAGTAAATTAAAAATATATATATTTACATGTATTTATTTATATTCTTACATTTTATATGATATATAAATTAATATAAATAAAATTTGTATATATATATATATATATATATATATATATATATATATATAATAATAAATATACAGAATAATTATATTTCTTTACATAATGTGTGCATAATGTTAATTTTATGTATATATAAATATATATATATATATATATATATATATATATATATATATATAAATATATATAATGTTAATATTATGTATCTATAAATACAAAGACATACAGTATATATTTAAGAAAAATAAGTTTATAATGCTCAGTATGTTTTATATAAAAATAATAAATACATGTAAATATTTTCTAAATATTTACTATATGTGTGTGTATTTATATATATACAGAAATATATACAGTACACATACATAAATTATGTAAAAACATTCAAAATATTTATTTAGGTTAGGTTAGTCATTAATTAATAGTTCACTGCAAAATCAACACAGCAAAAACTAAAACAAAGAAACACACGGACAAACATCAGGATATTTAAAAGTAATGAATTGCTCTTAATTGCACAAATTAGACTTTATAAAAAGGGCTCAAATCAGAGCAGAGCGTTAAATGTTGCATGCACTGCAGACAGAAATACGTCTATTTCCAATACGAATATCTGTGTTTAAATACATTTGCTCTGCAGTAACGTAACAGGTTTCTAAGCTGCGTGTGTGATCTGTGTTGCAGTATTCCTATCAGGAGGTTCAGGAGAGGCCTCTGTCAGTCCCGGGAACACAGTGCTGTGAGTCTCAGGCTCTACATGCATGCATTACAGCCCAAATATTTCATTTCCCCTCCTTACTTGTGAAACCCACCCACATCCACGTCCAGCAGATATTAATGCACATTCAGTAATTACAGTAACGCTTCGTCTCAACGCTAAAAGCATGACTCGAGCGGAACTGTTTGCGAGCAGCCATCGATTCTGACGGTCACTTCTGAGAGCGAGCGCCGCATCAGATTCAGATTCTCAGTTCTGAGCAGTCCTTCCCGTGTGCGTGATTCATGAATGATGGGGATGACAGCGGCGTGCATGAATGGAGCTCTGACTTACGCTCACACACACACACACACACACGCGCGCGCGCACTCTGCTGACACAGCTCCCAGGGGCGGGGCTAGACTGTGGGACCTTCTGATTGGCTGAGGCATCAAACCCACGCTTTAATGTTTGGCAGGAAGAGACTAAATCAGCAGTGCTGTCATGCTTCACCCCTTCACCCATAAAAAGTCTCTACTCTTTGGTTTACAAAAAAAAAAGTATAGCTTGACTTATGAAATAATTTAAAATATGCAACTGTTTACTATGGAAGCTGGTGACTCTTTTTCTCGAAGCTGGCATAAAGTCTCAGCTTAAATGCGTTATTTAAGTCAAATATTAAGCGTAAAAAAATCGTTGATCCGAAAGTCATTTATCTTTTTTGTTCTTCGCTCGTGGCTTACGTAGTTTTCTCTGTGAATATCGGTTAAACTGTAATTGATTTCTGTGAAGCGCAGCTATGTTTATATGTTGAAAACAGTCGAGCCGTTTATTTCTTTTATTTTTTATTTACTCTTTAAACTGTGATATAGACCATTTCTCAGGATTCTTTGATGAATGGAAGGTTCATAAGAACAGCATTTATTTGAAACAAAAATATTTTGTTGCATTATATTATTTTTATATATATATATATATATATATATATATATATATATATATATATATATATATATATATATATATATAATCCAACAAAATATTTATATATACATTTATGTATACATATAAAATATATATACATTGTTACAATTCCCATTTAATGCAGTCTTGATTGACAAAAATATTAATGTATTTTAGAAAATCTTGCTGTACATTTGTTTTTATGTCTTGCTATTTATTCATTTATTTATTTCAGCTGCTCAGTTGTATTTATTTATCCATTTAATTTCATATTTCACTTCATGCTTATTTATTTATTTCTGCATTTATGTGTTTATTCATGTGCGTGCAAATCTAATCACGAAAGAATCAGCACGGTTAAATGCCGTAGCGTTCGTTTTTAACACCGATAGACCGATAATATTAACCTAAAAACTAAATCATCAGCATTATATTCTATTTAGCTCACTTTTCAGGGTGAACTTCTGCAAACATCAGCACTG
>NW_025048436.1:7500-42500 GCF_018831695.1 Puntigrus tetrazona | reverse complement strand
TAGAAATAAAATATATATATTGAAATATTTTTTTAAATAATGTATATATATGTATATATATATATTTGAGTGTGTGTATCTTAAATATAGATAGATATATTGTATATATTGAGGAAAGAGAAAATATATATATATAATTTATGTATAGATTTTTTTTGTGTGTTTGTCTTGTACAGTTTATAGCATATTTGGCTAATTGGAGGTTTAACCAAAAAACTATTTTCAATTTAAAAACAGTATATTTAGTTCCAGACTGGTTTTATTTTCGGTTAAACCTATGTATTCATTCTTAATGAAACAGTGAATCGGCACGAAGATGTTCCTGAGCAGGTCTCAGAGAATCCACCGCTCTTCTTTCTCCTTCTCTTTTTCTGTAATGGACTCATTCGCCATGTCTGATCGGCGTGTCTTTTATCTCTTTCACCTCACAGAAACCTTTCAACTCTACTGTCTCCTTTGTTTCTCTTCCATTATTCAACAAGACGAGTTTTCATTGATTTATAAAAATACTTGCCATCAGCAGTGGATCCGTGAAAAGAAGCAGCAGTGCTAGTTCTTATTTGTTTCAAAATATAATTAATACAGAAGCACTGCAAAAGTGCTTTCAGAGACAAGAAATAAGATTAGATATTTGAATACAGGTATTTTAGATATTTACTGCAAATCGATCAAAGTACTAAGCAGCATCGTCACTTTTTGCCGGCAGTAACTGAAATCAATGGTTTCAGCGGAAAATATCGAAATAATATTTCAAAATATTTCAAAATGGCATAAGATACGAATTGTTGTTTTCAGAGAAATGCATCCGAATTAAGTGATTTTGTGCTTGAAGTTAGAAAAATTAAGCTACTTAAAATTAAATTAATTAATTAAAATTGGTGAGAAAAATAAACTCGATTGAAAGGGAGCAAGTTAATTTATTAAATTAATTAAATTAAATTATTAAATTAATCTTTTGGTTAATTTTAAATATAGACCTTATAAACTTTTTTTTTTACTTTTTATTAACGTCTTCTTATCTTCTAACCTTGTGCATCTCAAGTGAAAATATTTAATAAATATTTAAGAATATTTAGATATTTGTATTGAAAATCGAGACAAGAATACTGGAGAAAAGCATCTTTTCTGCAATGCGGTATCTGAAATCAAAGATAGCGCTTCAATCATAAATGAAGATGTGTTTACTTGTGATGCGAAATGACGAAATATAAGTCTTGCTTTCTGAGAAATTAATTAAAATGAAGTCAGTTAATTACTGAGGGTGGGAAGAAGTTATTAAAAACAACAAAGTAATAGACTTAATTCAAAGAGGAAATTGGTTTATTTTTAAATAAGCCCCACTGAAAGACACTTCTAGGCATAAAGTCACTTTTTTTTCTCGTGTTGTTTTGCATCTCAAGTAAATATATCTTGATTTAAAATGATTTGCAGTGTAGTTTCCGAAATACAGTCGTGCATTCATATAATGCTGGAGGACAAACGTACAGTTAATGATAACTAAATTATTTCCACAAAATGCCTGTAGACTTTCCGAATTTCAGTCTTTGCTAAATACTCAATCAACACAAACTCAGCACATCTGAAAAAAAGTGGGAAAAATAGTCGACCAACATCAAATACCAGTCACTTTTTTGTGGGATTTTTGCAATCAGAAGTGTTGATTTTGTGGTGTTCGTTTCCATAAATTAGCTCAAGCCAAGTCATCTTTATTTATATAGTGCTTTTAAGAATACAGATTGTGTCAAAGCAGCTTTACAGTACCAAACAGGAAAAAGTTTTAAAAAATATATAATTTTTTTTATCAATTTATTTTTGACGTTCAATCAGCATTTTTATCTATATAGCAATTCTTGTCTTTCTTTCCCCTAAATCTTAAAAAAGCATCCCCTTGAACTTGTTAAAAAGATAATATGTTTGCCATCTTGCCTGGAAAAGAATGTTTTCGTGGTCAGTTTTTAATTTATTCCGTTCTAAAGTTAGCGACTTCTTCTGCTTGGAGATAGTATTAACATCATAAACTAAAAGCAATGTTCACATGACTGACTTTTTAAAGATCTAAAATTCATCATCCGAGTCTAATATGATCCTAATAAAGATACTGCGGGCCTGTTGCCCGCCTCTGAATTATATGATTATAATTTAATGTTATGTGAGGACTTTTCTATAGAAGCCCGTTTCCAGCACTGAATAAAAAACAAAAGGTTATTGTGATATATAAAGTGCTTTGCCAGAAAGAAAGTGTTGTAAATAAGAGAAAAAAAGGCAGAATTCTGACTTTATATCTCGCATTTCTGACTATATCTCTCAATTCTAACTTTATATCTCGCAATTCTAACTTTATATCTCGCAATTCTGACTTTATCTCGCAATTCTGACTTTATCTCGCAATTCTGACTTTATCTCTTAATTCTGACTTTATATCTCGCAATTCTGACTTTATATCTCGCAATTCTGACTTTATATCTCACAATTCTGACTTTATATCTCGCAATTCTGACTTTATATCTCGCAATTCTGACTTTATCTCGCAATTCTGCCTTTATATCTCGCAATTCTGACTTTATATCTCGCAATTCTGACTTTATCTCGCAATTCTGACTATATCTCGCAGTTCTGACTTTATATCTCGCAATTCTGACTTTATATCGTCTCGGTTACGTATGTAACCCTCGTTCCCTGAAGAAGGGAACGGAGACGTCACGTCGGATGACCGACGAATTGGGATCTCGCTTCGAGAGACCAATCTACTTCGAGTGTATCTAAACAAGCCAATTGAAGATTGGCATGCGCTAATCGCATCCAGCTGCCGCTGATCACAGCGCGTGTATAAATAAGCAGCGGGTGCAGCGCATATTCAGGTTTTCGCTGAGGAGCCGAGCTAGTGACCCGGCCCCTTCAGCAGAGGTGCAGCACCGTGGCGACGGACGTGGCGTCTCCGTTCCCTTCTTCAGGGAACGAGGGTTACATACGTAACCGAGACGCTCCCTTTCAGTCGGTCACTCCGAGTCACGTCGGATGACCGACGCAATTGGGATCCCTACCAAAACGCCATGGACGCTGCCTCTTCCAGTGTCCTGTGGGAGCCCACAAGCCCACTCAGTCTATCGGCGAGGCCGGGCTCAACCACAAGAAGCCAGCTACTTTTGTAACACTACCCATTCGTAAGACTGAACATTGGGAAACGCCCCACGTTCTAGTGAACAGGGACGTGCGGAAGTCCAGCCTTCCCGTAGGAGGTCTCGGAAAACGAATACGCATATGGACAGTATTTCAGTTTGCATATGGAAAATTGGAGGTGATTGAACCCTCTTAGACGGGCAGAAGGTCTGCCGGGAAACACGGGCTCTAAGGCTATGCCGTGGAAATACACACATAAAGTCCTCTTGGGGTACTTTACATGGCTCCCAGCCCTCACCGGTTCTCACGGATTCATCGAGAGGCCTGGCGCCGGATGCTCCGCAACATCTGGCTGCCGAGGGAATGGAGGAGCTCGACAGGGTCTACTGTATGGACGCTCTGGAGCGGTTAACAAGCCGACCGAAACCGGGCCTCTCAGTGCTTCTACCAGTTTGAGGTGAGAACACAGGAGGATACCGGTTCCACACGTAGGCTATAGAATCTAGCAATCGTGTTGAGGGTCGCCCAGCCCGCAGCTCTACAATCTGTCAGCGAGGTGCCACGAGCCACCGCCCAGGACGATGCAACACTTGCTGAGTGTGCCCGCAACCTGAAGGGGGGGCAGGGCATACCCTGTGCTTGGTATGCTAGGGTAATGGCGTCCACTATCCAGTGAGCCATCCTCTGCTTGGAGGCGGCACTCCTTCTGTCGGCCTCTGTGACAAACGAGAGCTGGACTGAGGTCCTGAAGCTTTGTGTCCGGTCAACGAGCATCGGAGTGCTCGGACGGGACAAGCAACGTCAGGGCTGGGTCTGCCTCCTCCAGGGGCAGCGCTGAAGGTTCACCACCTGGTCTCTGAAGGGGTAGTGGGAACCTTGGGCACGAGCCGGGCCGTGGCCTCAGTGGTACCTGGGAATCCGCGAGCCCAAACTGTAGGCACGAATCGTCGACCGAAAAAGCCTGCAGGTCCCCTACCCTCTTGATGGAGGCCAATGCGAGCAGGAGCAATGTCTTCATAGATAAAAGAACTTTAGCACAACTGCTGGCAAGGGTTCAACGGAGCCTACTGCAGTGCTGTCAGCACTACAGACAGGTCCCAAGAGGGTACTGTTGGGAGCCGTGGAGGATTCAACCTCCTGGCTTCCCTCAGGAACCTGATAATCCGGCCATGCTTACCCACAGACCTCCCATCTATGGGGTCATGATTTGCAGCGATTGCAGCCACGTGAGACTTTAAGGGTGGAGGAGACAGCCGTCGCTCCAACCCTTGCTGCAAGAAGATAAGCACGACTGATAGGGCAATTTCGGGGGTCTTCACCCTGAGAAGAACACCACTCGACGAACAGGCTCTACTTCAAGGCATAGGCCTGTCTCGTGGACGGCACTCTAGCCGAAGAAATGGTGTCGACTACCTCTTGAGGTAGGTCACCTAGAGCCTCCATCCCATCCAGGGACCAGACATGGAGTTTCCAGAGGTCTGGACGCTGGTGCCAAGGGGGTGCCCCATCTCTGAGTCAGAAGATCCTCCCTCAGAGGGATCGGCCAAGGAGGGGCTGTCGCGAGGAGCACAAGTTCTGGGAACCAAGTCTTCACCAGTAGGGTGCTACTAGCAAGACCTGCTCCTAGTCCTCCCTGACCTTGCACAGTGTCTGTGCAAGAAGGCTCACTGGGGAAATACATACTTGCAAAGGCCCCGCAGCCAGCTGTGTGCCAGTGGGCAATGGGAAGTCTCTGGAGAGGCAAACAGGTCTACCTGAGTGGCTCGGAAACGTTCCCAATCAGCTGAACCGCCCGGGGATGGAGTCTCCATTCTCCGGGTAGTGCAGCTCGCGACAGCTCGTCGGCTGCCTGGTTGCACACTCCTGGAATGTGAATGGCGAGAAGCGACCTCAGAACTTCCGACTCCATAGGAGGAGGAGGTGGTGGGCTAGTTGCGACATACGACGGGAGCGTAGACCACCTTGTTGGTTGATGTACGCAACGGTCAGTATGTTGTCTGTGCGGACTAGTACATGCTGGCCTCAAGGCAGTTCTCGAGACTGCCTAGGGCGAGATGTACTGCCAGCAACTTTAGGCAGTTGATGTGCCATTGCAGTTGAGGGCCCGTCCAAACCCCTGACACTGCATGCCCGTTGTACGTGGCCCCTCAGCCGGTGGTGGAGGCATCCGTGAAACCACAGCATACCTGGAGACCTTCTCCAGGGGCACCGGCCGAAGGAACGAGAGGTCTGACCACGGGGTGAAGGTTTGGCGGCAGGCCGGTGTTATTTGAACCCGGTGAGTGCCACTTTGCCACGCCCACCTCGGGACTCGATCGTGTAGCCAATGTTGAAGCGGTCTCATATGGATTAGTCCCAGCGGCATCACTGTGGCCGCGGCTGCCATATGCCCCAGGAGCCTCTGAAAATATTTCAGTGGGACCGCCATCCTGCTCTTGAACATATTGAAGCAGTTCAACACCGAATTGGCACGCTCCTCTGTGTGAGGTGTGCCATCTGATCGATCGAATCCAGCTCCATCCCAAGAAAAGAGATCCTCTGCGTTGGACAGAGTTTGCTCTTCTCCTGGTTGACCTGAAACCCCAACTGGCTGAGGTGCTGTAGCACCAGATCCCTGTGTTCGCACAACTGAGCCCGGGACTGAGCCAGTCATCCAGTTGGTTGAGAATGCGAACGCCTTACTCTCAGTGGAGCAAGGGCTGCTTCCGCGACTTGCATGAAGGCGTGGCGACAGGGAGAGCCCGGGGTAGGACTTGTACTGATATGCTCGACCTTGAACGCCAACCTCAGGAATGGCCTGTGGCATGGAAGAATCGACATGAATGAAAGCACGTGTCCTTCAGGTCGATCGCTGCAACCAATCCTGGGGACGGACGCACTGAATAGGCGTTTCTGTGTCAACATCCTGAACGGGAGTGCTCGATTCAGGACTCACAGATCCAAGATTGGTCATAACCCACCGCCTTTCTTGGGCACTATGAAGTATGGGCTGTAAGCCCCGACCTCATATCGGCTGGAGGAAGCGGCTTTATCGTGCCTTCACTAGAAGGACAGCAATCTCCGCCCACAAGACAGGGGCACACGCATTGTTCACTGACATATAGCGGATCCCACTGAACTTGGGGGACGCCGGATGAACTGAATCATATAGCCGAAGTCGAAGGGTTCGCAGGAGCCACCGGGATAGCCTGGGAAGATTCAACCAGGCATCCAGAGACCGAACTAGCGGCTCGAGCGGAACCACCGACGTGCAGGCGATGGGGCAGCGAGGGGGAGTGCAGGGACCCGGCTCGGGCGTCTCGTGGCCGGTCCGAAGCGGGGTCTGAGTGTGTGCAACTCTTACCTGCATCCCCGCAGAAGTGAGGCGGGTAGGCTGTTGGTTCGCCCTCCCAGTCTTCTCACTGCTGCATATTAGCCCAAGGAGAGCGTGAGTGGCGCGGAACTGGCCCGCTCAACTCCTCGCTCTCCCTGGGGACCCAGAGACAGAGGAAACCGCCCTTGTCGAGGTTTTAGGTAGCGGCAACATTCTCTGCCCGGCAGAGCAGCTCCCTCCATCCCCGGATCTGAGGGCCTCTTGCACCTGCGCTTTCCTCCAGGTTTGGCAGGAGCCTGGACAGGCTGGGTGGCTGCCCTGCTGCCAGCTCCACGGTGCTGCCTAGATGGGGCTGCTGCGTTGACTGCACGGGAGCGGTGGCGGCGGCAGCAGGGGCACCTCGGCGACGAGCTGGCTGAGGTGGGCCGCCGGGCGGCTGGGTGAAGGCAGCAGCTGCACGCCGAGGCAGGATGTTTCTTACCTCAGTCTGCTTCTGGGCAGCGGAGAACTGCTGGGCAAAAGTTCTCCACCGCGTCGAAGTGGCCGGTCTGGGACATGGGGGCATTCAAGGAACGTGTCTTGTCTACCTCACGCATGTCGACCAGACACAGCCACAGATGGCGTTTCTGGACCACCGTAGTGGCCATCGCACAACCCAGAGACCGCGCGCAGACCTTCGTCGCCGTGGCGCGAGGTCCATCACGATACTTTCAGAACTTCCAGGTCATGACCACCCCTGTGCAGATCCTTCAGTGCCTTGGCCTGATGAACCTGCAACAACGCCAAAGCGTGTACTGCAGACGCAGCTTGTCCACAGGCCGCACAAGGCACTGCCGCTCAGAGCCGACCCAGTACCTGCAGGCCGGGAGGGGAGCACAGGATCACTGCACTAAGCGGAAACGGCATTGGGACACAGCTGCATCCCAACTGACCGCTCCACTGGGGGCGATCACCGTAACTCCTGGCTGTGCCACTGTCAAGGGTGGTGAAGGAGGAGGAGCCACTGGGGCAGTTTCTGGCAGTGAAAGGTGCTTTCCACATCCCAGTAAGCTCCTCATGCACTTCCGGGAAGAAAGGTACCAGGGTGGGCCCTGAGAACCAGCGCAAGCCACCCTTAAATACCAATCGTCCAGCCTCGAGGCCCGGGAAGCAGTGGAGGTTTCCACTTGATCCCGATCACCTCGACGGCCTGGGCAAGCATAGCCACCATTTCTAGATCTGTATCCAGTACATTCAACGCCTGGTAGACGCAGAGCAACCGGATCTTCACTTCCAGAAATGTCTGGCTCACCTTCCGATGCAGCGATTGACTTTTGATCATCAGGGGGAGCCCAAGAGGGTACAGCTGATACCCCACGTGAGGGTCCAGACTGCCCCTTTTGCAGCTCCACTGGTTGCAGAGTTTAAGCTTTGTGTCACAACGAAATGGAGCCCACCTGTCTGCAGCCAGAATGAGAACCAAGTCGAGCAAACACAAGCTCCGCCTCCTTTTTTCAAGGCGACAGAGCCCGCCCATCACTCCGAGATGACCATCTCCCCGCGAGCAAATGATTCATCCACAACCGCCACCTCAGCGTGCTAAGCCCAGGCACACGAGGCAACGATTGTGACCGTCACCTAACACCAGGTAACAACCGCGATCCAGAAACACACGGTGTATCGTGAGTCTGAAGCAAGACCCACGCTGTCTTCCAAGACGCAGCGTCGAGTTTGCCAGACGTAACGTCGTCTTTAAAAAGACGCACCCGCAATGCTCTTTTAGTGCTGAGGCAACAGGGGATAGCCGTTTTGCACACAAACAGGGGTAGTGCAGCCTGATTGTGGCAATCCACTGACGCAGGAAAACGACCTCCGCTGAAACGCGCCGTACTCCAACACTCGTAGATCGCCTTTGAGCGGAACAGTCACGCTCGGCTCGAGCGAAAAGCTGAATATGCGCTGCACCCGCTGCTTATTTATACACGCGCGCTGTGATCAGCGGCAGCTGGATGCGATTAGCGCATGCCAATCTTCAATTGGCTTGTTTAGATACACTCAAGTAGATTGGTCTCGGCGAGATCCCAATTCGCCGGTCATCCGACGTGACTCGGAGTGACCGACTGAAAGGGAACTCGCAATTCTGACTTTATCTCGCAATTTGACTTTATCTCGCAATTCTGACTATATCTCGCAGTTCTGACTTTATATCTCGCAATTCTGACTTTATATCTCGCAATTCTGACTTTATCTCGCATAATTCTGACTATATCTCGCAGTTCTGACTTTATATTGCAATTCTGACTTTATATCTCGCAATTCTGACTTTATCTCGCAATTCTGACTTTATCTCGCAATTTGACTTTATATCTCGCAATTCTGACTTTATCTCTTAATTCTGACTATATCTCTCGCAATTCTGACTTTATATCGCATAATTCTGACTTTATCTCTCAATTCTGACTTTATCTCGCAATTCTGACTTTATATCTCGCAATTCTGACTTTATATCTCGCAATTCTGACTTTATCTCTAATTCTGACTATATCTCGTAGTTCTGACTTTATATTGCAATTCTGACTTTATATCTCGCAATTCTGACTTTATCTCGCAATTCTGACTTTATCTCATAATTCTGACTTTATATCTCGCAATTCTGACTTTATATCTCGCAATTCTGACTTTATCTCGCAATTCTGACTTTATATCTCGCAATTCTGACTTTATATCTCGCAATTCTGACTTTATATCTCGCAATTTGACTTTATATCTCGCAATTCTGACTTTATCTCGTAATTCTGACTTTATCTCGCAATTCTGACTTTATATCTCGCATAATTCTGACTTTATCTCGCATTCTGACTATATCTCATAATTCTGACTTTATATCTCGCAATTCTGACTTTATCTCTCAATTCTGACTTTATCTCGCAATTCTGACTTTATATCTCGCAATTCTGACTTTATATCTCGCAATTCTGACTTTATCTCGCAATTCTGACTATATCTCGCAGTTCTGACTTTATATTGCAATTCTGACTTTATATCTCTAATTCTGACTTTATCTCTCGCAATTCTGACTTTATCTCGCTTAATTCTGACTTTATATCTCGCAATTTGACTTTATATCTCATAATTCTGACTTTATCTCGCAATTCTGACTTTATCTCGCAATTCTGACTTTATATCTCTTAATTCTGACTTTATATCTCATAATTCTGACTTTATCTCGCAATTCTGACTTTATATCTTGCAATTCTGACTTTATATCTCGCAATTCTGACTTTATCTCTTAATTCTGACTATATCTGCAGTTCTGACTTTATATTGCAATTCTGACTTTATATCTCATAATTCTGACTTTATCTCACAATTCTGACTTTATCTCGCAATTCTGACTTTATATCTCGTAATTCTGACTTTATATCTCGCAATTCTGACTTTATCTCGCAATTCTGACTTTATCTCGCAATTCTGACTTTATATCTCGCAATTCTGACTTTATATCTCGCAATTCTGACTTTATCTCGCAATTCTGACTTTATATCTCGCAATTCTGACTTTATCTCGCAATTCTGACTTTATATCTGCAATTCTGACTTTATATCTCTGCAATTCTGACTTTATCTCGCAATTCTGACTTTATCTCGCAATTCTGACTTTATATCTCGCAATTCTGACTTTATATCTCGCAGTTCTGACTTTATATCTCGCAGTTCTGACTTTATATCTCGCAATTCTGACTTTATCTCGCAATTCTGACTTTATATCGCAATTCTGACTTTATATCTCGCAATTCTGACTTTATCTCGCAATTCTGACTTTATATCTCATAATTCTGACTTTATATCTCGCAATTCTGACTTTATCTCGTAATTCTGACTTTATATCTGCAATTCTGACTTTATCTCGCAATTCTGACTTTATATCTGCATAATTCTGACTTTATATCTACATAATTCTGACTTTATCTCTCATAATTCTGACTATATCTCTATAGTTCTGACTTTATATTGCAATTCTGACTTTATATCTCGCAATTCTGACTTTATCTCGCAATTCTGACTTTATCTCGCAATTCTGACTATATCTCGCAATTCTGACTTTATATCTCGCAATTCTGACTTTATCTCGCAATTCTGACTTTATCTCGCATTTGACTTTATATCTCGCAATTCTGACTTTATATCTGCAATTCTGACTTTATCTCGCAATTCTGACTTTATATCTCGCAATTTGACTTTATATCGCAATTCTGACTTTATATCTCGCAATTCTGACTTTATCTCGCAATTCTGACTTTATATCTCGCAATTCTGACTTTATATCTCGCAATTCTGACTTTATCTTGCAATTCTGACTTTATATCTCGCAGTTCTGACTTTATATCTCGCAGTTCTGAGAAAAAAAGTGGCAATAACCTTTTTTTATTTTTTATTTATTAGCGGAAATGGGCTTACATACTTTTCTGTCTAAATAAAGCAGCATTTTGTTCATTTTACATTGTATTCAGCAATCGCAGAATCGCGAAAAACTGAATTATATAAAAAAATGCAATCAATACTTGCATGAGGTGACAATAAACTTCAGCAAGTGTTGATAGTCTTTCTAAAATACAAACTGCATACTTAACCTTTCGCTCACTTCTCATCCTCTTCCAGCCCGACGGGGAGCTATGCTTCCTCAGCCGAGCTCAGTCGCTGTAGTTCTCAACTGAGCGAAGAGTACGGCGAGCGCGAACTTTACGACGAGAACGACTCGTACCACTCCTGTCATTCATCCGTGTCCTACAGCAAGGGCTCGCCCGACTGGGACGAGACGCAGGGGGCGTACAGCGACGAATGCGCCTACAGTAAAGACGGAGGAGAAGAAGGAGCTCTGTATGAGGAAGAAGATGGTGACCTGTATCCAGAGGAGGTGGACATGTACGAGGGCGAGGAGGAATTTAACTACGAGGAAGAAGATTCGTATCCGGTGGACGAGGAACAAGAGCTTCCGTTCACCCCGACTCCGACGCTGGACGTCCCATCAACCACCAGACCTCCTCTGGAGAAACAGGCCTCGCTTCATCAACAGTCTCAAAACGCCGGCCAGCCTCCGGTTCAGCCGTCCAATCAGACACAACCCCAAACTCAAGCCAAACCCCCGAACCAGCAAGTTCCCGCCCCCCAGAAACAAGCCCCGCCCCAACCGCAGTCCTCAGGCCCGATCCCTTCGGTTCAGTCCTTCTTCGCCATGGCTAAGCCGCTGACTGCCGTGTTTGGTTTGGGTGGATCTACTCCTTCACCACCACCTCCTGCACCAACAACTCAATCCCAACCTCCACCAGCGCCATCCCAGCCTCCGATGGCTCAGCCTCCTGCTCCTCCTGCCGCCCAACAGACGCCCCACCTGCAGCCAAATCCCTGAGATTCCCGCTCCTGCCCCAATCACCAACTCCGCACCTCCTGCACCAGAACCTAAACCTCCAACCCCGACCGAAGAAGATCTGCCCAAGTAGAGCCACCGATGGAGGAGGAACCTCCACTTCAAGAAGACGAAGTTTCTCATGGAAGAACCTCCAAAAGAGGAAATAGAGATTGAGAGTCCACCTCCATCTCCTCCCTTGAAGAGGAGGAACCGGTACCTGAAACTGAGAGGTACTTACAACCATCAAACCAGACTTAGCTGGTCACCTAAAATGCTTAAATGTCCTTTATTGGATGATTTTAAAGCTTGTCTTCTAGCCTGACCAGCTGAAAAAGTGGCCAAAACCACTTTAAAACCAGTAAACTTGTTCACCTATAATTGCACAAACTACAATTACTAGATTATTTAATCTGTGTTTTAGCACATTATCAGCCACCTTATATGTAACCAAAACCACTTTAAAAGAAGACTGACATGGTGGCCTAAAATGGACAGACCACAATTATTACATGATTTAATATATATTTTTAGGATATTTGACTTGGTTTAGATGTTCAGCCAGCATATCTGATAAGTGTCTAAACCACTTTTAACCATTAAACCAGGCTAATTTGGCCACCTAAAATGCACAAACCACAAATGTATTGATTTATTCTGTTTTTATTTAGGATATTAAACTTGGTTTAGATGGTCTGCCATCTTGTCTTCTTGTCTGACCAACTGATGAGTACCCAAAACCACTTTAAATCCAGTAAACCAGACCAACTTGGCCACCTAAAATGCACAAACCACAATTATGGGATGATTTTAAACCTAAATTTTTAGGATATTTGTCCCGGTTTAGATGGTCCACCAGCTTGTCTGCTTGTCTGAGCAGCTGATAAGTGGCCAAAACCACTTTAAAACCAACAAACCAGACTATCTTGGTCACCTAAAATGTACAAACCACAATTATCGGACTATTTAATAAATGCTTTTAGGATCTGGTTTGGAAGGTCAACCAGCATGTTTCCCAGCCTGACCAGCTGATAAGTGGCCAGCAAACTAGACTAACTTGAGCACCTAAAACCCTCAAACCTCATTTAGTGGATAATTTTGAAGCTACTTTTTAGGATATTTGACTATTTGTTTGTAGTCTGACCAGCTGATAAGTGGCCAAAACCACTTTAAAACCACCAAACCAGACCTGTTTTACAAAACACATTTACAGGATGATTTAAACGCTGTTTTTAGGCTTAGACGGTTTAGATGGTCTACCACCTTGAGCTTGAGCTCAGCCAAAAAAACACATTTACTAAAGCTGTTTTTAAACAGCGTGTGGCTGAATCCAAGAGACAGGTCCAGGGAATTGTTGGACTAATTCTGTTGCATTATAGATGCAAACAATCTGGTTTGTCTGTGCAGTGAACCAGTGAAGGAGGAGCCGAAGGAGCCGGTGGACCCCGCGGTCAGAGCTAAGGAGAACTGGCTACGACTCTTTGAGAAAGTCCGGCAACAGTTACAGGAGGTGAGGCTGTAGGAAGTCGCTAGAAAGTCAATACTATCCAACTATTGCTGGACCCAGATACAGTTTATTGCATTGATTACACAGAAATTCAAACGCTTGAAATCAGCATGAATGCAGGAAATCACAACCGACCGGTTTACTTGTCGCGAGGTTTTGGCTCACGTTACTTCACGAGGGAAAATACGCTTGTCTTTTTAACTTTTCACTTAAAACTAGTGCTGTAAAATGATTAATCGCATCCAGGTAAATGTTTTCGCTTGCATGACGCTTGTGTGTGTACTGTTTACGTTTATAAATATATAAATGCAAACACACACGTTTATATTTAAGAAAAACGTTTATCAGTACAAATATATTTATTTAAAATATTCGTGCATATGCACGTAAATATTTCCTATATATATATATATATATATATATATATATATTGTGTGTGTGTGTTTATATGTACATAGTAAAAACACACCGTACACATATATTATGTAATCAGAAACGTTTATTTACGATTAGTCGCGATTAATCGTTTGACAGCACTATTTAAAACGAATCGCTGCAAGCTCACATTCATTTTCTCTCAGTTTCACTCAGAAATGCATCACATTCTGGAGGTAAAAGCGGCTTATGAACGATATTTATTTTTATGTTTCGCGCACATTATTTTCCGGCCCGTGCTTGTAATGCGACGAGACACCATGCTAATGCTAACGGCACTCTAACCGCTCTCATGATTACTTTGCAGTTTTGCCACGTCCTCTCTGCTTCTTTTTTTGTGTGCGTTATTCTGTTGACACTTTATCTTTTTGTTGTCTGTTTGTATCCCACCGTTTTGTCGTCTTTCCAGTCTCTTTTCATTGCTTTAGCGTTTTGCATGTTCGCTCAGATGACCCATGATTGGACGAGGCTGTCAGGTGGGTCCGGTGTTGGTGGTGTGAACGTTTTGTGGTGCTTTTGTGTAAGTTTTTGACTTGTGTAGGCATTGCGTGCGTAACAATATAAGCTAAAATAGTTGGTGGAAGTCATTCATTAAAGTTTACGGTAACGCTTTAGAAGTGGAAACTGTAAACTGTGACTTTTCCCTCAATAAAGTCCTACTTTGCTGCTTGTTAATAGTTAGTAAGGTAGTTGTTAAGTTTAGGTAATGATCAGGGATAGTCTTATATGATATGCATGCTAATAGGCAACTAATAGGTGTAACCGTAAAATTGTATTACATGAATGTGAATCACAAAATTGCTGCATTACAGTTAAAAAAAAAAGATATGTATCTTAGAATGTTTGGCATATTTCTGCATAAACATCCAGTTTTATTTATAATTTTTCTAATAAAAATAATTGGTTGTAAAATAGCTAAAACACATTGCACATTTTGTTAAATGCTATATTTAATTTTTATATATATTATAATATATATATATATATATATATATATATATATATATATATATATATATATATATATATATATATATATATAAATAAAAATATTATATATATAATTATATAATTTTTATTTAATTTTACTATATTTACTTTTATCGTGAATGGCTGATATTCTGTTGTTTTACAGAAAATGGATTTTTGCAGTGTTATTTTGAGTGATGTGCTATTATAAATTTACATTTCTGTTGTTTTTAATTTTAGTTGAATATAAATTGTTATGAAGTTTTAGTTATTTTTGAGTTGTTGTCTTTTTAAATTTATAAATGTCTGTATAGTTTAAATATATATATATATATATATATATATATATATTTATTTATATATATATATATATATATATATATATATATATATATATATATATAAATATATATATATATATAATATATATATTGAGTGTGTGTATCTTAAATATAGATAGATAGATATACTGTATATATTGAGGAAAGAAAAAAATATATATATATAATTTATTTATAGATTAGTACTGTCAAACGATTATTTGTGATTAATCACATCCAAAATATTTACATAATATACATTGTGTACTGTGTATATTTATCATGTATATATAAATACATCTATATATAATACAGATGTATTTATATACATTAAATATCTGCTGATATAATATAAAAATACTCAGTTATATAATATAGTATAATATATACATGCATGTGTGTGTGTTTTTATATATATATATATATATACATGAAAAATAAATTAGAGTACAGTACACATAGTATGTAAACTAAAACTTTTATTTTGGATGCAGTTAATCGTTTGAGAGCACTAATGAATGCATAAAGACTTTTTTGGAGTCAATGTTTCTTTTATTTTCACTAAATGTTGATGGTTTTAGTTGAAGTGAACAGTAACCCTGGTTTGTTGTAGTAAATCTTGCTGTGTTGCCGTGTTTGTGTTGAATGCAGAAAACATTTAGACTCCGATCGAAAGTAGTCGCTTCATAAAACTAATTCAATATTTCTCTTTGCCTCTCTTTCTATGTCTTTATCTCAGGCTCGAGGAGAAACAGGCTCTCAGTCGCTGTGGTTCGGTAAAGGAGGGTGAGTCTGATCTAATGTACGCTCACACGCTCAAGTCTCTAATCAGATGCATTCCTCAGACTTCTGAAAATGATCGTTTTAAGGAATGCATGAAGTAATAATTCAGTGCAATGGTTAAAAACATCTGCCATTACAGTTTAAATACCTAAATGACTAAAAATTGAAATAAATAAATTTATAATATATTTTATTTTTATCATAAAACCCTTCTGAACAACAACAAAAATGTGACAAATATTTTTGACTATAATGCTGTAAATAAAATATTAAAATAACATCTAAATATTACAGTTTAAATACTGAAATGACTAAAATTTGAAATAAATAAATTTAAAATATATTTTATTTTTATCATAAAACCCTGATGAACAACAACAAAAATGTGACAAATATTTTTGAGTATAATGCTGTAAATATAAAAAAAATAACACCTAAATATTACAGTTTAAATACGGAAATGACTAAAACTTGAAATAAATAAATTTATAATATATTTTATTTTTATCATAAAACCCTTCTGAACAACAACAAAAAAATATGACAAATATTTTTGACTATAATGCTGTAAATAAAATATTAAAATAACATCTAAATATTACAGTTTAAATACATTGTTTGCATTCTGATTGACTGAAATGACTAAAACTTGAAATAAATAAATTTAAAATATATTTTATTTTTATCATAAAACCCTGCTGAACAACAACAAAAAATGTGACAAATATTTTGGACTATAATGCTGCAAATAAAAATAAAATAGCCCCTAAATATTACAGTTTAAATACTGAAATGACTAAAACTTGTAATAAATAAATGTATAATATATTTTATTTTTAATGTACGCTCACACGCTCAAGTCTCTAATTCCTCAGACTTCTGAAAATGATCGTTTTAAGGAATGCATGAAGTAATAATTCAGTGCAACGGTTAAAAACATCTGCCAAATGCCAGATGCACGCCATCACGTGAGTGAAGGTTAACGGTAATTATTTCAAGGCGTGCAGGTTATGCTGTTGACGCTGAGGCGGTGAATGGATGGGATTCTCTGGTAGTTATTTGCATGCAACGTTATGCTCATGACCGTGTCTGTTTCTCCAGGATGGGCGGAGCGCTGTACAGCATCGACAGCATGCCTGATCTGAGGAAGAGGAAGACCATTCCTCTGGTCAGAGATCTGGTGAGATCTTAACGCCGACTGCTTTACTGGATCCTGAGCGTTTCAGTAGGAATTGGTCTGCAATCGCAAATCGTAGTGCGCTACAAAATCAGTCCCAGATTATCTAATAATTAAAAATCACCCTAGTGTAAAGTAAAACAAGCCCCTTAGTAAGTGATAAGTAATGCTTACAATGCATGTACGGTATCAGTGTTTCATTGCATTGTTTTGCATTCTTTTGACTGGTTTTTAGTTTCTTTTTTAAGAGCAATGAAATGAATAACAGTTTTTGTCTTGTTTTCTTCGCCTCTGCTGTCTGGACTCAGGCTATGGTAAGGATCTGCATATGTGGTTTTTGGCTAATGATGCAGTTATTAGTGATTTATAAGTCTCTTGAGATTTCTTATAAAGATGTGAGCTGATGACTGGGTTTTGTTCATTCGCTCTGTATGTCTTGTGTTTGTTCAGTCTCTGGTGCAGAACTCCCGTAAGGCTGGGATCACGTCTGCTATGGCCTCTAGCACGCTCAACAATGAGGAGCTGGTAAGTGACAAACTCTAAATTAAAAATGTGTTTTAGGTTTGGTATCATTGCAACATTTTTCCAATAATTGTTAAACGTAGGAACTAAAACAACAGCTAAAAATACGACAAATATTTTTGACTATAATGCTGTAAATAAAAATAAAATGGCACCTAAATATTACAGTTTAAATACGGAAATGACTAAAACTTGAAATAAATACATTTTAAATATATTTTATTTTTATCATAAAACCCTGCTGAACAACAACAAAAAATATGACAAATATTTTTGACTATAATGCTGTAAATAAAAATAAAATGGCACCTAAATATTACAGTTTAAATACGGAAATGACTAAAACTTGAAATAAATACATTTATAATATATTTTATTTTTATCATAAAACCCTGCTGAACAACAAGAAAAAATACAACAAATATTTTTGACTATAATGCTGTAATTAAAAAAATAAAATAGAATCTAAATATTACAGTTTAGATACTGAAATAACTAAAACTTGGAATAAATAAATTTATAATATATTTTATTTTATCATAAAACCCTGCTGAACAACAACAAAAAATATGACAAGTATTTTTGACTATAATGCTGTAAATAAAATATTAAAATAACACCTAAATATTACAGTTTAAATGCTGAAATGATTAAAATTTTAAATAAATAAATTTATAATATATTTTAGTTTTATCATAAAACCCTGCTGAACAACAACAAAAAATATGACAAATATTTTTGACTATAATGCTGTAAATATTAAAAAAGCACCTAAATATTACAGTTTAAATACTGAAATGACTAAAATTTTAAATAAATAAATTTATAATATATTTTATTTTTATCATAAAACCCTGCTGAACAACAACAAAAATATGACAAATATTTTTGACTATAATGCTGTAAATATTAAAAAAGCACCTAAATATTACAGTTTAAATACTGAAATGACTAAAATTTTAAATAAATAAATTTATAATATATTTTATTTTTATCATAAAACCCTGCTGAACAACAACAAAAAATATGACAAATATTTTTGACTATAATGCTGTAAATAAAATATTAAAATAACATCTAAATATTACAGCTGAAGTACCGAGTAATGTGCATCGCTTCATTCTGTGATTTTCTCAATATGTTTTGCAGTCCTATCCTAACGAACCAGACATCAATGGAAAGGTTACTTAATCAGCTTCCATGTGATGAAATTCAACACACGTAACACATATATTGTAGTCCAGGGCGGCATATAATTAATAAATAAAAGCGGACCCAACACTGAACCTTGTGGAACACCTCTGACCGAACGCTCATTTGTTTCCTATCACTTGAATAAGATGCAGGATAAGTGGCTAAACAGATAAAGAATATGTCGTACGCACAAGTAGCGCTGGTGTGTTTGTGCTCGTGCAGAAGAGTCACGTGTATAAGAAGACGCTGCAGGCTCTGATCTACCCCATCTCCTGCACCACGCCGCACAACTTCGAGGTCTGGACGGCCACGACGCCCACCTACTGCTACGAGTGCGAGGGGCTGCTGTGGGGCATCGCCCGGCAGGGCATGCGCTGCTCCGAGTGCGGCGTCAAATGCCACGAGAAGTGCCAGGACCTGCTGAACGCCGACTGCCTGCAGAGTGAGACTCCGCTGCTTGCGTTGTGTGACGTAGGAACGGATTTTAGCATGCCCTTTGAAATGGCTTCAGTCTTTTCGCTGTAATGGCTTTGCGAAATGACTGAACCTGCACTTAGGCGCCCGAAAAAAACGCCCCGAGATCCTTTCAAGTGGCACTTGGAGACTTTTGTCTTTTATGTAACGTCTTAAAATTGACTTGGTATGGAAAATAGGAAAATAGTGCACCAATGCACTGTAATTGTAAACATTATTATTGTAGTATGATTTATATATGTATTTTTAAATATGTATTTTTAATGCAGTTTGATTGCAATGGGTTATTTCTTAACCTTCATGGAAACCTAATTTGATCATTTCAAAAATAGTTAATAATTGCAATTATTGAATACCTTTATTATAATTCCATAATCACGCGTATAGGAAACATTTTCGCAATTTACATTATTTGAATTATTTACATTTTTAAAAATAAGTTATATGAGGTTGTGATTGGTGACGAGTGGAGAGATGCAAATAAAAAAAATACATAATTTATAAGTAGTGAATATATATCATGAAATTGAACATCTGAATAATAATTGTTTTAAATTGTTTAATGTTGTTTTAATTGTTTAAATGTTTAAGTGCAGTAGTAAACTGAACATAGAGTATATTGTTTAGTCATTAAAATAATTATAAGTAATAAATATAATAAATAACAATGAATATAATATGAAATAAATACGAATGATTATTTATTTAAAAATATATATATATATATATATATATATATATATATATATATATATATACATATATAAAATTTAATATATTTAAATAATCATTTTTATCAAATTTATTTTTAAAAAGCATTCAATAATAATAGTAAACTGAACAGAGTATGTTGTTTAGGCATTAAAATAATTATAAGTAATAAATATAATAAATAACAATCAATATAATATGAAATAAATACAAATAATTATTTATTTTATATATATATATATATATATATATATATATATATATATTTACATATATATATATATATACACACACATATATATATATATATATATATATATATATATATATATATATATATTTATATACACATTTATATATTTTATATATTTAAATAATCATTTTTATCAAATTTATTTTTAAAAAGCATTCAATAATAGTAGTAAGCTGAACAGAGCATGTTGTTTAGGCATTATTGTATCAATAAATAAATATAGTAAATATCAATAAATATAAATTGAAGTAAATAATTATATTAGATAATTATAGTTTTAAATAATTTATTTTTAAATAAATTTAATAAGAGGAGGTCAGTAATAATTTTTTAAATTTCTCTATCAATTTTGTTTAGTCATTAAAATAATGCTAATAAATAAATATCAATAATTTAATTTGTTAAAAAATAAACGTTTTATTTTTAAATGCATTTAATAAGAATTCATTAATAAACTGAACATGAACTATCTTGTTTATTCGTAATGATAATGTAATGATAAATAATAAAAATAATCTGGAAAAAATGAAGAATTATTGTTTAGTACAATAAACATGTTTAAATGCATTCCAGAAGAGTTTGGTAATAAACTGTACATAGTCGACATTAATCGGTGTGTTTTTATCCGATCGTTAAATGTTTTAATCCTAAATGCGATGTTCAGGAGCGGCGGAGAAGAGCTCGAAGCACGGCGCCGAAGACCGAACGCAGAACATCATCATGGTCCTGAAGGACCGCATGAAGATCCGCGAGCGCAACAAGCCCGAGATCTTCGAGCTGATCCAGGAAGTGTTCGACGTTCCCAAGGCCAGCCACGGGACGCAGATGAAACAAATCAAGCAGAGCGTTCTGGACGGGACGTCCAAGTGGTCGGCCAAAATCAGCATCACAGGTACTTCTGAGCAAACCAGGCCAAACCAGTTAGCACAACTAGCACAACTACAAACTAGCACAACTAGTACAGTCGACTTATTCTGCACTTTCTTTTTCGATGTAGTTTGACCCAAGCTCTTGTCTAGCGATCCCAGTGCTCCGAAAAGCAATTAAACGTCCTAAATGCTCTTCATTTGTACGTTTCTATGGCAACAAAAGTCATAATCGCGATAATTTCGGACGATGTTGCGATCTTTGCATGCAAAATTAATTCGATGATACATATCAGCTACATATTCTCTGTAAATAACACTCTGTGCTAAAAACAACGGCGCTTTAATGTTTTAAGCACTCTACAGCTTTTTCTGTGCCGTCGTATTTGTAATAACGAAGCTAAAATAAAAAAGAGCTATGCTGTGATCACCACTACAGTGATTATCATCAAGAACAAAATAGATCTGGCCTCAATCCTTTTAGCGGAGGATGTGGAATGAAAAATACCTAAAGGCTTTCTTCTCTCCGTCTTTCCAGTGGACTGCGCTCAGGGTCTGCAGGCGAAGGATAAGACGGGTTCGAGCGACCCCTACGTCACGGTGCAGGTGGGCAAGACCAAGAAGAGGACCAAGACCATCTACGGCAATCTCAACCCCATCTGGGACGAGAGCTTTCACTTGTGAGTGAACCCGAGAAGAAGCAAACGTCTGCTTATTCGCTTTCTTAAGAAAGTACTTTGTAAGGTTTTGATGTACTTGAAAAATAGCTTTATTACAATAATAAATCAAACCTATCCTGTTATGAATGATTCAGAAGTGCAGTTTATTACTAAGGGAAAAAAGTTGTAAGCATTGCTATTTTACGCAATGAAACGTTATTTGTACTGCTATTATTATTATTATTCATTTGTTTTCTTTCAAATTTTAAGGATTTAAGTAACATTGTTGCGTGTTTGTCATATTTCTTTCTTTTTTATTTCTTGTATTATTTGTATTATTTCTTTATTTTGTATTTGCATTTTTTCTTTTTTTATTTTATTTTTTTCTATATTGTTTATAAAGCTTTTATTTCACGTTGTTTTTATTATTTGAGTTTTTTACGTTGTTAAATACGTATTTTTCAGGTTTTTGTTTTTTTCGTTTTACTTTAGTATATTATTTTTTGTATATTTAGTATAGTATGTAAATATTGAGATTATTAGTTTTAATTAATATTTTAAATTATCCGTATTTTAATTTTAGATTAATTTTTAAGTCGTTTTGTTGCTTTAATAGTTTTTGTATATATTTATTTTAGTTTGGGGTATTATTTTAGTACAGTCAATTTATGCTAAATGAAAATTATTATGTAATGTAATTTGTTTTTATTTTATATTTAGTTTGTTTTGGGTAAACTTTATTTTTATTTGAAGTAATGAAAATGTAGTATATTTTGTATTATTTCTTGTATTATTTGTATTATTTCTTTATTTTCAACGCTATATTGTTTATAAAGCTTTAGTAGTTTTTATTTCACGTTGCTGTTTAAACAGGGTTACTTTTAATTAGGTTTTTAAATTATTTTATTTTATTTTATTTTGTATATTTAGTATAATATATAAATATTGAGATATTATTAGTTTCAATTAATATTTTAAATTAGATTGTTTTTTCTGCATTTTAATTTTTAAGTCATTTTTGTTGCTTTAAAAGTTTTGTATATATTTATTTTAGTTTTGGGTATTATTTCAGTACAGTCAATTTATGCTAAATGAAAGTGAGAAATATGCGTTTTTATTTGAAGTAATGAAAATGTTTTGTATCTTGTATTATTTTTTTTTGTACTCTATATTGTTTAGTATTTTATTTCACATTGTTTTAGTTATTTTAGTACCCCAGCATTTTTAAATACGTATTTTTAGGTTTTGTTTTCCCGAGCAGGCTACTTTAGTATATTATTTTGTATATTTAGTATAATATATAAATATTCAGATATTATTAGTTTCAATTAATATTTTAAATTATTTTTACATTTTAATTTTAGATTAATTTTTGCATTAATAGTTTTTGCATATATTTATTTTAGTTTTGGGTGTTCAATTTATGCTAAATGAAAACGAGAAGTATCTTTTTTTTTTATTATTTCATCTCGGGTCAACTTTATTTTATTTGAATAAAGATCCTAAAGATGTTTTTAAGGGTTTAATCTCAAGTAAGCGACGTTTTAATGAAAGCTGATAACCGGGTCGTGTCTGTGCTGTTCCAGCGAGTGTCATAACTCTTCGGACCGGATAAAGGTGCGCGCGTCTGGGACGAGGACAGCGATATCAAGTCTCGCGTGAAGCAGAGGTTCAAGCGGGAGTCGGACGATTTTCTGGGACAGACCATCATTGAAGTGCGGACGCTGAGCGGAGAAATGGACGTCTGGTACAACCTCGGTGCGTCCGCGTCGCTGCCTGCTTGTTTAGTGTCTCTGCGAACGCGAGCCGGGACGAATGACCAGCTTCCCTCTTTCTCTCTGAGCAGACAAGCGCACGGATAAGTCGGCCGTGTCCGGAGCGATCCGCATGCACATCAGCGTGGAGATCAAGGGAGAGGAGACCGTGGCTCCGTACCACGTTCAGTACACCTGCCTGCATGAGGTACGTCCCCGAAACACGCTTCTGGAAGCGTTTCTCTTGAATAAATAAGCTTCCTATTGATGCATGAATCTAAACGATGAGAGAAGCGCCTTAGCAATGCGTGCCACTCATCAAAAAAGCAAAATGCATCATTTTGAGCCATGCGGTGTGTTTTTGGCTATTGCTTTTGCGCTCCAGGATCACATATAAAGATTATGTTCGGATATAATCGATGTTTTTGCATGCATCCTCACGCTCGCATTAAAGTCTGACGGAATGCTTTCGAAGTAATGTTTGAGTAACGTTCGCGTTTGCAATAAGTCCTCATAACACCGGAAATCATTCCCTTATGATGTTATTTGATCAATGTTCTTAGATTTATTTATTTTTTGTAACTTTTAAATAGCGCTCTTAATAAAGAGACAGGACCGCAAGCAAAATGGAAATGAATTATCCTTAATAAAATTGTAACATTTTTAGAAAAACAAAAACAAATAGAAAAATTAGATTTATGTGTTTTAAGAAAAGTTTTTGTAACCTAAGAATAACTTCACGATCGCAACAAGGAAACGTTTTAACATTCTTACAATATAAAGATGTTATATTTTAGGTGAAGATAAATCCATCCAGTCATAAAATCAAATGTTGAGGGCTGCAGCAAGAACCAATTTTTATCTCTTTTGGGATAAAGTGTTTATTGATTTATATTTTTTGAACTCTGAAATCTCATTGCTTCAAAGCTGTATATTAATCTTAATTATATTAATTATTTTAATTATATCTCAATTTTTCTAGTGCTGTCAAGCAATTAATCACATCCAAAATAAAAGTTTTTCTTCTGAAAAATATATATATTTTTTTTTTATTTATACATATATAAATATATGAAATATATAACCATAACCTATTTTCATCAAATATATGCATGCATCTGTTTGTATATATACATAATAAATACACACAGTATACTCAAATTTAGTATGTAACCAAAAACGTATTATTTTGAATGCAATTAATTTTGATTAATTATTTGACAGCGCTAATATTTCTAATTGTCTGCGGTTCTGTTCATTTTGCATTTCCTCACTTTCATTGAGGGTTTATTTAGTATTAATTATATATTATTGTGGTTTTTATTAAAATGATCAATAAGCTTTATTTTTATATGATGTTTTTCGTGTCTATTATATAATTTTTCGTAATTTATTTATGTGCATTTTTTTATTTATTTCAGTTTTAGCTTTCATTTGTTTTAAGTTAGTAATTCAACTTTCTGTATTTATTTTTTCACATGATTTTTAATTTTTAATTTGTCACATGCACATACATACATGGTACGACATGCAGTGAAATGTTTTTAATGTTTTTCCAGCGTCAAAATAGAAAAAAAAAAAAAATTAAAAAAATATATATATATATATATATATATATATATATATATATATATATATATATATATATATAAAATATAAAAATATATATAAAGAAGAAGTGTGTTTTTAGCAAGAAGTTTTAGCTTAAATAAATGTTTTTATTGATATTAAGCGTGCTGGAAAGTAGAACTGAACCGGTGTGTCCTCTTCCCATGATGCCGTGCAGCACATCTTCCACTACACCACAGAGAAGCAGAACAGCGGCGTGGTGAAGATCCCTGACGCCAAAGGAGATGACGCCTGAAAGTGTGCCTGACGAGGCGGCAGGAGATCGTGGGACGAGTTCGCCATGAGATACGGAGTGGAGTCCATCTATCAGGCCATGACGTAAGCAGGAGACTCTCTAACAGGAAACATACAAGACAGGAGGAAGAAATCAGATTTCAGTGCCTTTGTGTAGGATTTTCTCGGCAGGGTTTTTGCTGATTGAAATTGAAAATGAGATCACCGCTGAATTTTTAACGTACAAGTTTGCTTTAGATCATTTTGAAGATTTGAGGTTAGGCGAAATTGCATTTAAATACTTTTTAAGCGTTGAACGAAGCGCGTGTCGCACCTGAGATTGTCACTCATATTTTGTGTGCCGTTCCTGCGTTATGCGCTGAAAATAATACAAAAAGAAGAAAAAAAAAAAAAGAATCCCATGTTGTTTATTGTCAAAAAAATTACATGAATAAAAAGAAAAGCTTTGTTGCGTTGCATCCGGTTGGAAACCCCTTCAAAACAACCTAAGTATAAATAAAATAAATAATAATAATAATAATAATAATAAATTAATTAAAAAAAAAAAATATATATATATATATATATATATATATATATATATATATATATATTTATTTATTTATTTATATATATATATATATATATATATATATATATATATATATATATATATATATATATATATATATATATATCTACAGCCAGGAAAGTGGAGAGAAGAGTTGATTTGAATGTCAGTTATTTAGTTTTTAATATTAAACAGTCTAACTTCTTCTGTATCTCAGTGTAAGAGTGTTCAACTTTCTCTCTTGGGAAAAAAAATCTGATTATTATTTGGTCTCGTGTTGAATATATATATATATATATATATAATATAAACATCCGTGATGTGAAGTATCTTATTCAGGACAGCTTTAAATAAACAATAACATGCCGTTTTCATGATCCCTCTTGTTCTGTTCAAATTGTTAAAGATGTTGCACATTCTGCATGTATATTTTACGAGCACAGCTAATATATATAAATATAAGTATAAATATAAATGTATAAGTGGCCAAGCAAAATGGGTTTTTTTTTCGAAAGCCGATGCCAATATCTTGTAAAGCAGGGTAGCCCATATTAGTCTGATATAACTTTATTTACGCTTTATTTCGAGAAAACGTGAATTCAGTTTACTTCCATGTGCTAAAATAACTAAACCTGAAATACAAGTAATATTACCATATTACTAAAAACTAGGGATGTGTACAAAAAATAGAACTTTAATTAAAGCTTAAAGTAAAATTGGAAAACATTCAAATTAGAACTTTATTCCAACTTTATTCATTTAGTTAAGTAGAAAGGTTTCTGGTTAAATATTCCTTTTACTGTTTATTGTGGGACGGATTTTAGATGAAAATGAATTGCGTCGTGCTCAAGATTAGGATTAAAAGCTTTTTGTCATGTTAACTAGTATAATCATTTCTAGTAAATATTTTAGCTGAATGAAAATTATTAGTTAGTCATCATTGTGATGCTTTTAGTTCATTACAAATGAGTTTTAGATGAAAATGATTTGTATCACGGTAAAAAAATGCGATTTTAGCTGAAAATTACGTGCATTGTGCAAAGATTTATCTTAAGAGTTATATATATATATAGGTTCAATTAGATGACCGTTACGTTTATCATAAAACATGCTTTTTTCTAATTTACGAATCACATCGTAGACCTCTTATTGAACAGGGATCTGCTGTAATAACTGCTCTTGGGTAACCCGGTCCTCTGTGTTTGTGTTCAGGCATTTTGCGTGTCTGTCGTCGAAGTACATGTGTCCGGGTGTCCCTGCGGTCATGAGCACGCTTCTGGCCAACATCAACGCCTACTACGCTACACCACCCAGTCCACCAACAGCGTGTCTGCCTCCGACCGCTTCGCCGCCTCCAACTTCGGGGTCCGTCCGGCTTTCAGAAACACTACATCGCCTGCGAAACACCTCCTTCGTTCCTCAAAGCCGCATTGAATCGCAAAAGATTGCTATTTGCATTTTCTTAACCTATTATTCATTCGGGAATGCTGAAAAATTAAATGTGTTACCGTCTCCGCAAAACATATTGTGCATATATAAATTAAAAATAATGTCGCTTGGATGATGTGATGCTGAAGGCTGGATTAATGATGCTCAAAATGCACAGAAATAAATTACGGTTTACAATATATTAACACAGAAAGCAATCGTTTTAAATCGTGATAATATTTCACTGTTTTTACTGTATTTTTGATTGGTGAATGCGCATGAAACGATCTTGCCGCAAACTTTACGTGCATACATTAAAATGCGTTTTACAGTAAAATGCTGGATAGCTTAATTTTAAGTGTATCAGAAAAAACGGCAACATACCGCAACCATGCCACGCATTACGATAAACTACTGTAATTGCTAAAAATACTTCACTTGGCCTTCAATTAGGGCACAATATTCAGCAATCATATATGTATTGATTAACGCCTATGCACAGCTGGTGACTGAGAGTTTAGCGGTTATTGAATAGTTATTGAAAGCATAATCAGAAAGTAGCAAAATAATTTGTCAAAAAGTATTAACCCAACTACACGTACGGAGGTCTGCATCAAAAAATACAAAACACTAAAGCATTTCGATACGAAATAAGGCGTATTTATCAGCCCTATCATTTTTATTTGAAATGCATGTCTTTTTTTGTGCAGAAAGAGCGCTCCGTGAAGCTTTTGGATCAGCTGCACAACTCCCTGAGGATAGACCTCTCTATGTACAGAGTACGTTCACGTGTTCAGTGATGCGCCGCTGTACGCCGCGCTCTGTGTGTACTGAACAACTGTGTTTCTCTCAGAATAACTTCCCAGCTAGCAGTCCTGAGAGGCTGCAGGACCTGAAGTCCACCGTAGATCTTCTGACCAGCATCACTTTCTTTAGGATGAAGGTTGGTTCTGCTCGTAGACCTTTGATCGTTTCATGACGTACGGAGAGTTTGTTTGCAAACGTCACGTTTTATCACGTGCATTATAATTAATCTGCAGCTCACTGAAAAATAACGTTAAATAATATGTGTCTGGAGTTGCACGGCTGTATTTGTAGCAGCAGACAAAAATATATATTGCATGGGACAAAATAATACGTTTTTCTTTTATGCCAAAAATCATTAAGTAAGGGTCATGTTCTATGAAGATATTTGATAAACTTCCCACCAATAAATGTATCATTTGTGATTATTAATATGCATTGTTCAGAACTTTAAAGGCCGTTTTCTCAATATTTCGATTTTTCTTTGCACCCTCGTATTGCAGATTTTCACGTAAGCGCAGGTATAAATGCAGATTTAATAGTTGTATCAAATATCGTCCGTTCATAACAAGCCGTGCTTTAATGGAAAGATTATATATTCAGCTTTTCAGAAATCGTCATTATGACCAGTCACAAATCAATAAATAATAATTAGATAAATGCAAAAGAGCAACCCTTAAACTGCAGCATAATTATCGCATAACGTAAGATAAAACTAGTAATATATTCATACATTTAGTTTTTTTTCCACTGGTAGATAGATCTTAAATCATTTAATGGCATGCTTTGTGGGTAGTTTTTCTTTTTGTTTCTTTGTGTTCGTGTTTTTGACGGTGTTTTTGAACGTCTTAAGTGTGCATCTGATGGTGAGATGAATCTCTGTTGTGTGTGTTTTTCAGGTCCAGGAGCTGCAGAGTCCTCCGAGAGCGAGTCAAGTCGTTAAAGACTGTGTGAAAGCGTGTCTCAACTCGACCTACGAGTACATCTTTAATAACTGCCATGAGCTCTACAGCCGGGAATACCAGAACGACCCGGTGTGTGTGTGTGTGTGTGTTTTCTGTGAGCTGTATGAGCTGTAGAAATAAAAACGCAGGAAGTTTATGGGAGAAAATCATACACCGCTCTTGACTGAATAACTTCTGGTAACCTTAATAATCTAGGAATAATCTATGTTTCATTTATACACTGAACACTTGATTTGATTACTGTTTTCCATACCTGAATACTTCTGTTACACATACCTGAGATTGCATTGAGAAAGCATAGATTTTTAATAGAAAGATAGGTTAGGGTTAGGTTAGGGTTAGGTTATGGTTAGGTTAGGTTAGTTCAGGTTAAGGTTAGGTTAGGGTTAAGTTAGGTTAGGTTAGGTTAGGGTTAGGGTTAGGGTTAGGTTAGGGTTAGGTTAGGGTTATGGTTATGGTTATGGTTATGGTTAGGTTAGGTAAGGTTAGGGTTAGGGTTATGGTTAGGTTAGGTTAGTTCAGGTTAAGGTTAGGTTAGGGTTAAGTTAGGTTAGGGATAGGTTAGGTTAGGGTTTGGTTAGGTTAGGGTTATGGTTAGGTTAGGGTTTGGTTAGGTTAGGGTTTGGTTAGGGTTATGGTTAGGTTAGGTTAGGTTAGGTTAGTTCAGGTTAAGGTTAGGTTAGGGTTAAGTTAGGTTAGGGTTATGGTTATGGTTAGGTTAGGGTTAGGTTAGGTTAGGGTTATGGTTATGGTTAGGTTAGGTTAGGGTTAAGTTAGGGTTATGGTTAGGTTAGGTTAGGTTAGGTTAGGTTAGGGTTATGGTTATGGTTAGGTTAGGTTAGTTCAGGTTAAGGTTAGGTTAGGGATAGGTTAGGGTTATGGTTAGGTTAGGGTTAGGTTAGGTTAGGTTAGGGTTATGTTATGTTAGGGTTAAGTTAGGTTAAGGTTAGGTTAGGGATAGGTTAGGTTAGGTTAGCTTAGGGTTAAGGTTAGGTTTAGGGTTAGGTTAGGTTGGGTTAGGTTAGGTTAGGGTTAGGTTAGGTTAGGGATAGGTTACGTTAGGTTAGGTTATGTTATGTTAGGTTAAGTTAGGTTAGGTTAGCTTAGGTTAAGGTTAGTTTAGGGTTAGGTTAGGTTAGGTTAGGTTAGGGTTAGGTTAGGGTTAGGTTAGGGTTATGGTTATGGTTAGGTTAGGTAAGGTTAGGGTTAGGGTTATGGTTAGGTTAGGTTAGTTCAGGTTAAGGTTAGGTTAGGGTTAAGTTAGGTTAGGGATAGGTTAGGGTTTGGTTAGGTTAGGTTAGGGTTATGGTTAGGTTAGGGTTTGGTTAGGTTAGGGTTTGGTTAGGGTTATGGTTAGGTTAGGTTAGGTTAGTTCAGGTTTGAGTTAGGTTAAGGTTAAGTTAGGTTAGGTTATGGTTGTGGTTAGGTTAGTTAGGTTAGGTTATGGTTGTAGTTAGGTTAGGTTAGGGTTAGGTTAGGGTTAGAAGTTAGGTTAGGTTAGGTTGGGGGTTATGGTTATGGTTAGGTTAGGTTAGGTTAGTTCAGGTTAAGGTTAGGTTAGGGATTAGGTTAGGTTATGGTTAGGTTAGGTTAGGTTAGGTTAGGGTTAGGTTAGGGTTGTGTTATGTTAGGGTTAAGTTAGGTTAAGGTTAGGTTAGGGATAGGTTAGGGTTATGGTTAGGTTAGGGTTAGGTTAGGTTAGGTTAGGGTTGTGTTATGTTAGGGTTAAGTTAGGTTAAGGTTAGGTTAGGGATAGGTTAGGTTAGGAATTAGCTTAGGTTAAGGTTAGGTTTAGGGTTAGGTTAGGTTAGGTTAGGTTAGGTTAGGTTTGGGTTAGGTTAGGGATAGGTTACGTTAGGTTAGGGTTATGTTATGTTAGGTTAAGTTAGGTTAGGTTAGCTTAGGGTTAAGGTTAGGTTTAGGGTTAGGTTAGGTTAGGTTAGTTAGATTAGATTAGGTTAGGTTAGGTTAGGTTAGGTTAGGTTAGGTTAGTTCAGGTTAAGGTTAGGTTAGGGTTAAGTTAGGTTAGGTTAGGTTAGCTTAGGTTAGAGTTAGGGTTAGGTTAGGTTAGGTTAGGTTAGGTTAGGTTAGGGTTAGGTTAGGTTAGGGATAGGTTACGTTAGGTTAGGGTTATGTTATGTTAGGGTTAAGTTAGGTTAGGTTAGCTTAGGGTTAGGTTAGGTTTAGGGTTAGGTTAGGTTAGGTTGGGTTAGGTTAGGTTAGGTTAGGTTAGGGTTAGGTTAGGTTAGATTAGATTAGGTTAGGTTAGGGTTATGGTTAGGTTAGGTTAGAGTTAGGTTAGTTCAGGTTAAGGTTAGGTTAGGGTTAAGTTAGGTTAGGTTAGGGTTATGGTTAGGTTAGGGTTATGGTTAGGTTAGGTTAGGTTAGGTTAGTTCAGGTTAAGGTTAGGTTAGGGTTAAGTTAGGTTAGGGTTAGGTTAGGTTAGGTTAGGTTAGTTCAGGTTAAGGTTAGGTTAGGGTTAAGTTAGGTTAGGGATAGGTTAGGTTAGGGTTTGGTTAGGTTAGGTTAGGGTTATGGTTAGGTTAGGGGTTTGGTTGAGGTTAGGGTTATGGTTAGGTTAGGTTAGGTTAGTTCAGGTTAAGGTTAGGTTAGGTTAAGTTAGGTTGGGGTTAGGGTTATGGTTAGGTTAGGTTATGGTTAGGTTAGGTAAGGTTAGGTTAGATTATGGTTATGGTTAGGTTAGTTCAGGTTAAGGTTAGGTTAGGGATAGGTTATGGTTAGGGTTATGGTTAGGGTTATGGTTAGGTTAGGGTTAGGTTAGGTTAGGTTAGGTTAGGGTTGTGTTATGTTAGGGTTAAGTTAGGTTAGGGTTAGGGTTAGGGTTAAGTTAGGTTAGCTTAGGTTAAGGTTAGGTTTAGGTTAGGTTAGAGTTAGGTTAGGTTAGGGTTAAGGTTAGAGTTAGGTTAGGGATAGAGTTAGGTTAAGGTTAGGTTTAGGTTAGAGTTAGGTTAGGTTGGTTTGGTTAGGTTAGGGTTAAGGTTAGGTTAGGTTAGGGTTTAGGTTTAGGTTAGGTTAGGTTAGGTTAGGGTTTGGTTAGGTTAGGTTAGGTTAGGGTTACAATATAACAATTAATTAACAATTAGTTAATTCTACATTTTAACAGTTTATTTTTATGGTCTTTTAAATTATTTTAGTTTATATATATATATTACTTTGAACTTTTAAACTTCTGAATGTTCTGTTTGGAAACTTTAAGATGTTTTGAGCTTTTAAATATTTTGAACTTTAAACTTTTGAATGTTCTATTGGAACTTTTGAAAAGTTTTGGACCTTTACGCTTCTGAGTGTTCTATTGAAAAGTTTCCGTTGTTGTGAACTTTTCAACTTTGAATGTTCTTCTGAAAACTTTGGTTTGAGCGAGAGCATCACGCTGGACTGAATGAGTTTGTGTTTGTCTCTTCGTTGCTGCTTAGTAATTCACATTCAGGAGCGCCAGCGTAGAAGTTCTTCTCATGGAAAATGAAATATTGATTATGGTGGAGGTTCTGTGGCAGTTATGAATGGAGAAGAAGCGCAGTGTGACGTGTGT
This sequence comes from Puntigrus tetrazona, assembly GCF_018831695.1. Taxonomy (NCBI): domain Eukaryota; kingdom Metazoa; phylum Chordata; class Actinopteri; order Cypriniformes; family Cyprinidae; genus Puntigrus; species Puntigrus tetrazona. The sequence goes on along the minus strand of NW_025048436.1, from coordinate 9,904 downwards.
TTATCCCTCTCGCTCTCGCTCTCTCTGCTCTTCCACTGCAGAACTTTATTAGTAAGATTGAAGACGCGTCTGGGGTTTTTGACACCTCATAACTGCAGCACTGACCGGATGTCCCTGGTGTGTGTGTGTGTGTGTGTGTCCCTGTGTGTGTGTGTCTGTGTGTGTGTGTGTGTGTGTGTGTGTGTGTGTGTGTGTGTGTGTGTGTGTGTGAGTGTGTGTGTGGTGTGTGTGTGTGTGTGTGTGTGTGTGTGTGTGTGTGAGTGTGTGTGTGTGTGTGTGAGTGTGTGTGTGTGAGTGAGTGTGTGTGTGTGTGTGTGTGTGTGTGTGTGTGTGTGTGTGTGTGTGTGTGTGTGTGTGTGTGAGTGTGTGTGTGTGTGTGTGTGTGAGTGTGTGTGTGTGAGTGTGTGTGTGTGTGTGTGTGTGTGTGTGTGTGTGTGTGTGTGTGTGTGTGTGTGTGTGAGTGTGTGTGTGTGTGTGTGTGTGTGTGTGTGTGTGTGTGTGTGTGTGTGTGAGGTGTGTGTGTGTGTGCGTGCAGATCTGAGATGATAATGGGACCTAGACGCAGGAAGCATTCTTGCATGCTCTCTGCATAATTATTTTAATTGCCAGTTTGAGCTGCACTACTAGAAGAAACTACAACATATTTCTAAAAATGGAGAGAAATATGTAAACATACTTAAGTCAAGATATGTTTAATATACAAAATGGCATTAATAAGAAGTCTTGTTTTCTGAAAAATCTAATAAAAGTAAATAGTGTTTCTCCAAATATCTGCCAATGGGGTTCCCAAATTCAACTTATTTTCCCTTTTTTCCCCTTATTTTTTTACTTTGCTGTAATTTGATGTTTGTTTGCATCACTGTCTTAAAATGTTTAATTTTATATTTATATAATATTATGTTATAATAATATATTTATTTAATGAATTTTGTTTATTTAATCTTTTAAAACCCTTTTTCTCTCTTAACTTTTTTCCAATGCTACATTTTTAGTTCTGTTGTAGTCTTAAAATCATATATATATATATATAAATTAATAAATATTAATTAATATTAATAAATTAATAAATAAATATAATTAATAAATTATATATATATATATATATATATATATATATATATATATATATATATATATATATATATATATATATATATATATATAATTAAATTTAAATATTTTAAAACCTTTTTCTTACCTTTTCTAATGCTGCTCTAGTAGTTCTGTTGTACTTTGAGGTTTTGAGATGTTTCATTGTATTATATTTTATTGATTACGCTTTATCATATCATATTATTTATTATTCAGATACTCACTTGTCGTGTTTTAGTCCTGTTGTACTTGAATCCTATCTTGTGCTGTTATTATTAGCATGTATCTAATTATATTTAAAAATGAATTTAAAAAACCACGATCTTTAATAATAAAATAAATAGTAATTGCTAGAATCAAAGTGCACTTGTATGATTGTTTGTAAAAATGCTGATGGAAGAAGGTCTGTTTGTGATGTTCAAGTGCTCTCTTGTCTGTATTCACATCCAGTCGAAGACGGTTCCTCCCGAAGAGCAGGGGCCAGTATCAAGAACCTGGACTTCTGGTCCAAACTCATCACCCTCATTGTTTCTATTATAGAGAGGACAAGAACTCCTACCGCCCTGCTTGAACCAGTGAGACACGAAGGGCTTTAAGCCGTTCCAGATCGATCCTTAGCGTGGTTAGAGTACTGCGCGAAAGAAAAGCGAGTTGTTTAAGCGAGGCTGTGTTCCTCCGGCAGGTTTCCTCAGGAGCTGAGCGTAGGGAAAGATCAGCTTGGAGGTGATGTGGGAACATGTTTGCTCAGGATATGAAGTACGCCATGGAAGGTAAACACTGACTCGTATGAGAAAGTAGTGAGTTTTGCCATCTTTTTATTTACGTGCATTTGTAGCGATAGATAACAATACACTGCATGGGTCGAAAAGATAGGTTTTTGCTTTTATGCCAAACAATTATTAGGATATCGAGATCGATATTTTGATATTTTGTCCGTTTCCTGTTATAAATATAGCAAAACTTCATTTTTGATTTTTAATGTGCATCATGAAAAACAATTACTTTACAACAACTTTAAAAGCGATTTTCTCAATATTTGATTTCTTTGGAGCCTCAGATTCCAGATTTTGAAATAGTTGTATCTACCATATATTGTCCGATCATAAATGTAAAAATTCTTCTCTCACTTCACCTGGTATTATTATCTCTGTCTTGAGATGTTTAAGTATATTTTTCTATTTAATATATTATTCATTTATTTTCTTTACTGTTATATTTTACTTCCTTTTGCAGTTTGTGTGAATCTGTTTTGAGATGTTGAATTATTTTCTAGTATGTGTATATATATATATATATATATATATATATATAT
>NW_025048436.1:0-2500 GCF_018831695.1 Puntigrus tetrazona | reverse complement strand
ATTTGTTATTTTTAAATGTAACCTTTGTAGCATTACAGATGTATGTTTATTTTCTGTAACTTTAATGCACTTTAATGCCATTTTCTTTTAAAAACAACAATAAAATTAAATTAAATTAAATTTAATTTAATTTAATTTAATTTAATTTAATTTAAAACCCAAACTTTTATTAGTGTATGTGAAGGTGCAAATGACATTTATAATAAAATTAATAAATAATGTTATGTTAAATTAAATTAGAAATCAAATCAAATAAAACTTTTATTGGTGTATGTGGAGTGCAAATGACATTTATAATAAAATAAATAAATAAATAATATTAAATTAAATTAGAAATCAAAATAAAAAAACAGTTATTGGTGTATGTGGAGAGTGCAAATAGCATTATAATAAAATTAATAAATAAATAAATAGTTCAGTTAAATTAAATTAAATTAGAAATCAAATCAAATAAATCTTTTTATTAGTGTATGTGGAGGTTATAATAATCAGATTATTAAATCTAGAGCGCAGCTGATTTGATGGAGATCTAAGTGCATTATCATTCATCTGTTGAACAGCAGAATCCTTCCCTCTCTTTTCATCCATAAATCTCTCTCATTTAGCCATTTACCCATCCATCCCTCATCCTCCTCTATCCTTCTGAGTCATTCAGCAGGAAAAGCGTCCACAGCTTTTATCTCTGACTCATCTCTGTTTCACTTCCTATTAAAGCCCTCCTGCATACGCTCCGCCCATCGTACGTGTTTTCCAGACGTCATGCTACGAAGCGCTCGCTGCCTCGAATATTCAGCTTTAATAGTCTGACTCACATTTATGGATTCCACGTTATTAGCTGAATATTCCAATGCGTCAACACTTCATTTCAGAGTGAGGCGGAGCTCTCTGTGTTAAACCCATGCCATTGACTGGGCCCGGGCGTGTGATGTCATCATTACAGTCACGTGTATTACGCATGCTTTACAGAGTGGCTTCAAAGCAGTTTCACATTAATAAACAGAATTAGTCAACCAGAAATTTAGCTCAGATTCAGTTCAGTGTTTCAATTGATAGATTTGATTCAATTTGCAGAAATGTTGCAAAATTAATTAATGAAAACTGAAAATGATTAAAGCATCAATTGAATTCCTATTTTTGTCAGTTTATTTACTTAAAGGTGGATGAATGGAAATAAAAACAATTGTTATTATGTTTGATTTGTACTGAAATAACTACATTATTTATTTATTTAGTATATATTATTTATATATTATTATATATTTTATTATTTATATATTATTTACAGAATACAATTTACATTAAAAATAACTAAATTTAATTTAAAATTAAAACTATTAATGAATATAAAAGCAAAAATAAGAACTGAAACCAAATATAATAAATAATTTAAGTAATTATAATTAAATAAGTATAATAATTAATATAAAAAAATTAAATAATGGCTAAAACAATGCAAAATGCAAAAAAAGTTCACAAAGATAAAAATCTAAAAAAATTCGGGAATTTATAAAAAAAAACTATTAAGCCCCAAAAAGAAAATATTAAAATAGAAAATTAATTAATAAATCTAATAAAGAAAGAAACTGTAATGGTATCTCTCATGGGTATCCCAGTGCAAGTTAAATAGATAATATTACTGAATATTAAATTCATATAATAAATAATAAGTCTTCTGAAACTCAGATTCAAACTCCAGACTCACTTGATTATGATTTTTGCAGTTAAGCGTAGGCCAGATGACTTTCTGAAGGATCTTCAAGTGAAGCTGAACAACGTGATGGATGATCTCAGCCAGGGTCTTACCGCTGTGAGAGTGCGAGCTTCACAGCATTGCGGGCGTTATAACTCAATGCGTGGCTAACGTTTTTTTAATGCATTACGTTTTTCAGGACCGCGGATGAATGAAACCTTCCTTGATTCATAATGTGTGGTTGTGTCTGCAGCTTCCAGCCGCTTTGTCGAGGGAGGCGTGAGACAGATGGGGGCATATCCTCAGTCAGAGTGAAAAGAACAACGTGCCCTTCGCGGGAGCAGGAACTTAGCCCAAGGCGACAACAGTCTGCAGCCCATCATGGACTTCACTGGACAGCAAGTGAGTGAAGAGAATCTTACATCTACTTCATCCAGTGCCTTACCGAGAGGCGCAGCAAGGTTTTTTGTTATGCGATAAATATGAATAATATCAAAAAGGAGCAGCTGGTGATTAATTATATGCACTGCCCGATTACATTTTAACACATAAATTAATCGAGAAAAAACATGCAAAAGATAAGAATTAATCCAATTAAAAACATACAAAAAATTTTTAATTAAAACATTATTTTATATGTTTTCTTGTGTATTTATCTACATTTTAAGCAACAATTAAGCATTTTAAATCAATTAAAAATATTACATTTAATTTAAAAAAATGAACATCTGGTTTTAAAATGCGATAAAAAATAATTTTACGATTTAACAATGTTTAGAAATATAATATTACATTAATTTAATTTCATAT
>NW_025048435.1:0-641 GCF_018831695.1 Puntigrus tetrazona | reverse complement strand
TTTAATTATTATTGATTTTGTATTTTGAAATAAATGGAACAAAAGATTTAAACTTACATTATTACTAATGTTAAAATTAATCTTACTGCAACGTCTTCTCAAGGTCAAAAAACACTTTCATTTTCTTAGAATATGCATCAATTTTTACCTTATTTTTTTCAATTACTCCCACATGATTTACTCAATGATTAATTTTTTTCCAAACCCCTCCTTTGCCCGACACTAATTTACGGTGATTGGCCAATTTCATTTAGTGTTTGTGATGCACAAAACAGGTAATTGCTATTTTGTCTGAAGACTTTATCTTTAATCTTAATCTGTTTTTTAAATCTGTGTAAACCATACGTTTGCGACCGTTTTTTACTGATTTTACGTGGTTAATGACGCCATGCTCGTGCCCAAGCCATCAAACTGACATCATCAGAGAAGGCCCATCATTTAAGAAGACAGGAGCATTTTGGGATGCAGATTAAACATTCTGAAGGCAAACATATTTTATTTTTATTTTTTTTAAAGTTTGACTTTGCACGGATGAAGTGTTCACCACAAAAATAGCAATGTGAGCTAACAAAATAAATCCAAAAAAGCAACGAGCATCGACATGAAACGGCTTAAGATCCGTTTTAAAAATGTCCTTTTTT
>NW_025048434.1:0-2506 GCF_018831695.1 Puntigrus tetrazona | reverse complement strand
TTTATATTATATTGAGTCACTACCTAGAGAGCAGACTGAGACACACTTATAGGAAATTCCCTAAATACAGACACATCACGTTAAAAATGTGAAAATTTAACATTGTTAGAACTGTCACCGTTCCAAATCACACCAATGTTGATTGTCTCATTGCATTTTTATATATGTGTTTGTTTGTTTGTGTGTGTGTGTGTAGTAGTAGTATATGTCTACGCACACATATATACTACACAATTTTTTTAAGGTCACCATTCTAATCCAACCAATCTTGAAGATGTTATTTCGCTGTTGGTTTTCTTGTATGAATGCTATGCTCAGATTTGTCAAGACACCTATAACATTGCCTTAGCACAGATCGGCCTATTTCATTCTGGAAATTAAAAAAAGCAAAGTAAAGTTAAAAGGACACTAAAAGAGTTTAAGACCTGTTTTGTCACCAAAGTGGGCGGTGTTTTAATGTTTAATTAAACGGCAGGTGCCAGGCATTATCAACACCGTGCGGGGAAGTCGGCCGAAGCTTCATTTTTCCTCGTAAAATGATGTAACTTACTGCATGAGCGTAGTTTCCAGAGCCTCCGCGAGCACGCACGATGTTGTCGAGCCCTCGTGTTTTCTCATGGCAGCGCAGTTTCACTTGTCAAAGGCACGGCGAGAGAGAGAGAGAGAGAGAAAAAGCGGATGCGCCTCAGACTGCTCCGATGAGCGTCAGTAGATTCAGTCAATGTGCGATCATATTAGAGGTGTGAGACTCAAGCTCGAGCTCGGACCGCGCAAACCTCGCAGCAGCGCTTTCAAATGGGGAGCCGGGGGGTGGGCAGGGGGGCTGTGCCGTAAACTACAAGAAATACGCGTCGGACCGAGACACCTAACGCTTAAAATGTTCTCTAAAAGGACGAGGGAACTGATAAAGACGCACTCGATGTCAAAGAAGAGCCGAACAGGAAACAGCGCATCGCCTCTCAACTCTCCATCAGTAAGTCAGCATCTCTCGACTTTTCCTCCTGCCAATCATCCTGACTGACATTTTCGCCCTCGCGCTCATGTTTTCGCCCGCTTTTCGACGTCGCTGAAAAATTGAACGAGTGTTGTCAAACGCCAGCGTAGGCTTCGAGCTGATTTATTTACGCCGTTGCGTTATCTAAAGACTTGAGAAAAAGACGGACTAAACTTCCTCGGTGTGGTACGGCGCAGCGAGGGGCAACGAGTTCGGGTTTTACCTCACTTTAAATATTTTTCGACTGGTTTCGGGACTTAATTGATTTACTTTAAGGTTCATTTGCATGCGTTAAACGCAAAAGGTGAGATGTGACGGCTAACGGTGTCGAAGGTTACGCTTTTAACGCTCAGTAAGTAGCTGGAAATGTTGAAGCGTGGTGGATCGAGTAGCAAAAGCTACAGTCCTTACGCGACTAGTCAGAGAGTGAAAAAGTCAAACAGCAAAAATAAATTGGACATCTTACCAAACAGACCCAACGTCTGGCTCAAACAGGTGGGTTGCGTTTAAAAAGTGCTTTATTTTTGTCTCGTTTGTGTATGATGTGTACTAAAATGCATTTACAGTTTTTTGTAATGAGTACAATTAAGAGTTTGTTTTTTTTTTTAAAGCTAAGTTTCCCCTTTTTTATCTACAGAAAAATCATTTTTAGGTCATTTATTTTCTGTTTAAATGGCATCGCCCTGTTAACACTTACTGGTTTGTAGTGCATCATATTTCACAGTTCATTCAATACCAAAAATCAGGCAGAAATGGTTCATAATTTATGCTATTTTCGGTAACTTGGCTTTATATTCTGGTTTACTCTAGTGTTTTTTTTTTAGGCCTCAAGCGAGGCCAGTTAGTGTGGCATCAGCTCTCCGGGGTGTGACAGGAAGTAGGCCTCGGTTACACAATTATTCTTGTGAAAGACGTTCTGTTTACTAACAGCCGTCTATTGTAGACGGGCACATCTTGTGCTCTGTCTACACAACTTTCCACCTTAACACTTGGCCCGCGCCGTATCCTTGTGTTCTTCTTTATCATCCAGCTTTCGGCTCTTCAAGAACAGCCTCGGAAGGATGCGGTCGATGCAGTCACGTCTTCGTCCCATGCTTCCTCCAGTCTGTCTCCCCCTGTCCTAGACGTCCCGTCCTCTTGTCCAGGTACCCCTTTGGCCCAGCACACTAAGCTGGTTGGCGCCCCGTCCCCGATGGGCACCTTAAAGCGTCCGACTTCCCTGAGTCGTAATCCGAGCGCCGCAGGCTTCCCGATCCAGTCGTGGGTCTTCAGTAAGGGTGCGGGAAAATCCGTCATCGCCCAGAGTCCCTCGCCGGAGACGCCCGAGACTACAGTGGCTATCGAGGTGGAAGACATCCCATCACTGTTGCGCATAGTGGAGCGATTCGCCAAAGCTGTGGAGAAACTGAAAGACGTTGTGCTTGAAGGTAAAATAATGGTTTTCCTATGAATAACATAATAATAATTATATCTATCTATCTCTCACACACACACACACACACACACACACAC
>NW_025048433.1:0-2018 GCF_018831695.1 Puntigrus tetrazona | reverse complement strand
ACAATATTAAAAGCATAACAGAAAATAAAATCTGATGTTGGTTAATGTTCAAAATAATGTTTTGTTTTGAAATAGCTTTTTTTTTTAATGATTTAGTTCATTCTAGCGTTTCACCGGCTCGGTTGGGAAATAGCAAACCAGGGCTCTCGAGGGAGTCCACATGCATTCAACATTCCCCTCACTGTCTCCCGCCAAACTCGTCCTGGTCGCTTTCGAAATCCTTCACGACGCATTAAAGAGTCCAGGCCGCACACACGTGCGTAGGAGCCCGGCGCCGCATCAAAGACGGGGCGGCCGTTTGAAACCTTACCCTCTCGTGTTGTGCTTTTTGTGTCTTTCGCATTTTTGCGGACACCCACGCGTTCGGGCGCGCAGCAAGCACACAGGGACTTTTGTGGCGCGCGACAACAGCTATCATTGTCCCGGGGGGGGAACAGGATTGGGTTCCAGCGGGATAGAGCCAGGTTTTTCTTTGTTCGCGGCCGCTGACGTTGATTTGCACGAGTTCGAAGGCGTTTCGGGTTTGCGATGATTATAAGCAGATCAGCATGTTAGAAGGATTTCTGCTGGATCGTGAGACTGAGAAGACAAGAAATACAGCTTTGATCACAGGAATAAATGACGTTTAATGACACATAATGTCCGTTTCAAATGCATTGAAAAATTCTCTAAACTGTTTAATTTTTTAGCAAACGAACTTTGCTTGCACCCTCTTTGTTCCTAGTTTTTTTGCTATTGCTTTTTAAGAGATTTATCATGTAAAGAGTTCATGTTTTGGCCTGTTTATGTATGGAAAAATCGATTAAAAAAAATGACGTATTAAAAAAATAGACTATTATTTTTTTTAATTATTCAAAAAGGGGTAAATGCTGTAGAGCAAGTTATTCCATACGATTATTTTTCAATGCTTCACAAACTGTTGCAACTAGTTCTGCGTCTGTGATTTATGCATCTATTAATGATTTATTTTGCAGGCCGCGGCTTGAGTTTGTCAGGAAGCGAAGCATTAATAGTCGCAGTCGACGTTTTCATCTGATAAACCCGATGAACTCATTAGACGGTCGTAATGTCACACGCGCTCGGCATCAGCGCGTGTGTGCAGCTTCAAGTTCCCTTTTGCGGTAATAAGCAGAATGAAGTGCATTGTGGGTATCGGGCGGGTAGGAAGTGGACAAATAACTGACACGTTTCGGCGAAAATAATGCGGCAATAACGTGTCCCGGGGTGATTGTAAAGGGCCTAAACAGAGCGTCTGGACGCTCGCATGGAAACCCACGTGAATGCATTGCGTTTGGTTTAAAAAAAAATAAATGCGGTTTGAAACCGTAAACAAGCAGACGCTTGAACGACTGAATCAGGATGTTTTGTCGTCTCTCGGCAGTGAAAGAGGAGCCATGCAGCAGGCCGGCCGTTCACGAGTGTTTAGGGGAGGTCCTGCGTGTTTTGCGGCAGGTCATCAACACGTACCCTCTGCTGAACACGGTGGAAACGCTCACCGCGGCCGGAACGCTCATCTCAAAGGTCAAAGGTCAGTCCTCCTCTTCTTTAACTCCTGTCACTGGTTCCACGCTCTCACCCACGCATACAAATGACAGCTCAGCGCTAGCATCTGATAGCGCGCAACCAGCGCCTGATATTATGAAGGAGAAACGCGCGCTGAAATACAGGTGTTTCCACTTTTGCGTCTCGGTGTGATGTCACTTCTGGTTTTATTTGTTGTCGACGCAGAAGCGCGCGTTTGTGAGCGTGAAGTGCTTCTCTTCTCTGTGTTTGTCAGGGTTCAGTTATGAAGGCACCACTGACGCCCAGAAGAAAGACTTTGAGAAGGCCATTGAGACCATAGCTGTGGCCTTCAGCAGCAAGTAAGAGCCGCTGCTCGTACCTGCACATTTATTGTTTATAAATCAAAATAGAACTGTATTCAATAAAACGTCAATGAATGAAAAATAAATTAAAATGTTATGCATTTGATATAAATTAACATAAAATGCAATTACTGATATTATGTTTTTCTCTTT
>NW_025048432.1:0-1300 GCF_018831695.1 Puntigrus tetrazona | reverse complement strand
TAAAGTATATTTTAATTATATATAAATATATCCATTATTTAAATATAACATTTAGTTATTATGAAATGATATATAATTTCATTTTTAAATATATTTAAAATAATGGCGTGTAAAATTGTGTATTTTTATGTTATATTTATACCACTTATAATGTAAGTAATTATATGTAAATATGTAAAAGATATGAATTTTACTTTTAATATTGTTTTTGAATTATGTGTGTATAATTAAGCTGTGCTAAGATTTACCAATATATTGTTTGCAATTAAAATGAACTTAATCAAGATATATTGACCGTTTCTTCTTCTCTATTTCTAGCTGATTATTGTGATATCTGAGCAGTATTTTCTCTCTCTGTCAGTGTTTCAGAGTTGTTGATGGGAGAGATTGACAGCACTACTCTTCTGTCCCTGCCTCCGACTGAAAAGAGCAGGGTGAGTGTGTGTGTGTGTGTGTGTGTGTGTGTGTGTGCGGATGTTGTTAGAAGCGTGTGTGTGTGGGTCGCTTCCTGCGTTGTCTTGCAAGCATATTGTTTCCTCCTCACCTCGACCGAGTCCCTGACGACTTCACAGTCTTCACTTCTTAGAACGACGGCGATGACAAATGAATGATTTTAATGTCCAGAACAGACACTCAGAACATTTCCCAGAACAGGCTCGCTTCCTTTAGTCGTCGCGTATGTCGTGCCGCTCTGAGTGTGTAGCGATTAGTCATTATTTAAAGCAGTTCAGTGTTATTTATAAGAAGGACTGTAAGCTCCTAACAAAAGTGGCTTATAAGGCGATATTATTTTAATATGAATGTAACTTTATTACATTTATTTTTAATGCAAAACAGTTAAAGTGTCCATATTATGGTTTATGAAAGGTGTATATATATATATATATATGTATTGGTTTTGGGAGTCATGCAAAAAACACTTTCATTTTCTTATAATATGCACTTTACCTTATTTGATCAGTAACTCCCAAACGATTCGTTCGCTGATTCGTTTTTGCAAACCCCTCCTGTGTTCGGTCGATTTCATTTAAACCAGGCGAAGAATGATGTGTGTTTTCATTCAGAGCAAGCTGAAAAGCCCAACAAGGGGGCGGGAAATATGCTAATCTTTCATTTTAAAGTCATCATGAAACGTCGTGGGTTTCGTTTTTTTTTTTTAATTACTCGTTTTGATGATTCTTTCTTTTGAGAGACAAAAAACTAAATACATGCTGCGCTTTTAGATTTATAACTTACACGCTGCATGAAAGATCGTTCACAAAAATTCATAGTAGGGGCACTTATAAAAATTATTTAAAAA
>NW_025048431.1:0-1671 GCF_018831695.1 Puntigrus tetrazona | reverse complement strand
TATTTAAAATGGAAACTGAAAAAAATAAATGCGCTGTATTTATTTGATACAAAACAACTAAAAATTATACTATGAAACACAACGTACATTTTTTTTCCTGTGTGAATATATTTTAAATTAATGTCAATTATTTAGAATAATTTATTCCAAAGCTGAATATAAAATGCTTTAAGATTTATTAAATGAACCCTTTTATTCAGCAAGGATGCCTTACATTGATCAAAGCAGTAAAGCCATTTATAACATTAAATTCTATTTCAAATAAATGCTGCTCTTTTGTTCTTTCTATTTCTCAAAGAACCCGGGAAACAAAAAATAAAAAATATTCAGCACTGTTTTCATCACTGATTATAATCAGAAATGATTCCTGAGCCGGAAATCATCATATTAGAATGATTTCTGAAGGATCATGTGACATTGAAGAGATATAAGAGAAATATTCCACAATATTGCTGCATTTTGGATTAAATAAATGCAGCCTTGGTCAACAGAAGATACTGTTTAAAAAAAAAAAAACACACACCTGTGGCACTAGCATACACCACTCTCGCCCGGGGCAGTTTGCTTTGCAAGTCCAGAACAGCTTTACCCATCTTAGTGGAGGTCGCATTTTTAGCCTTATGGCACTCGTCAAACACAATCTAAGGTTAAAGGTCAAGGGTCAACAGCACCATCACAATACTTTTGCTCATTCATATTAATTATCAACTCTAGGAGCTCTGATGAATAACGGTGTGCACTACACAGAGGTTAGCCAATCAGAACAGAGATCATTTGCATATTGCGTTACGCACAAGTTTTAAAGGTACAAAAAACAAGCAACCTTATAATTGCACCTATGATAAGTCATTGCTTTCTAAAAGATGCCTGCATGGAAAATGAAGGATACGACTCCGTCAAAGTTGGGTTTGCACCAGTCCAGGATCTGTTTGAGTCTGGTGCGGTGCTGGCCGCCGGCCTGGCTCTCTCCAATCAGTGCCGAGTATGTGGCGAATAAAACGCCCTCTGAGGTAGCCGTATCTCCGTATTTAATCTGCAAGACACACACATTCAGTGAGCCGTCAGGAAATAATTAACACGGCTGAACTAAAGCATCAGTTTCAACCAACCAGTAAGAAGACATTCACTATAATGTTACGCAGTCCATTTTATAATTCACGCAAAGAGAAAAGTTTCAGCTGTATTTTTAGTAAAATGAAAACTGTGCACGTAGCATACGCTAAAGCATTCGGCTGAAAACAAAACAGTTTTATAAAGGTAAGATGCATAAGTGGTTCTCGTGATTGTGATGTTCTCATGAGAAGCTTTAAGATTTGCAAAAGTATTTTCATTTTTAACACATTTATGGTTACTGTCTAATGGCGTCACAAACATTTTTGTCAGCTGAAGGCACACAATTTCTTTTTTTTGGATTTTAAGTCAATTTAAACATTTGTAGGATCAAGGCAGTGCTGTTACATGAAACCAAAACTAACACTTAAAAATAAGTGTCAGACTAGAATAAACCTGAAACAAAAATAAGTAGGTGAATAAACAAAAATGACAGATGTTGCATTAGCAACTAAGTGCAATAAAGATTAAATAATATATGAAATACTCTGTATAATATATAAAAAAATAAATATAATTAAGAAACAAAAATAATATTTAAGTATTTAAGAAATATGAAAA
>NW_025048430.1:0-1729 GCF_018831695.1 Puntigrus tetrazona | reverse complement strand
ATAAAATAAAGTATCTTTAACATGCGTAAAATTTGGGTTATTTTTAATTCTTAATTATTTATATAAATTTTGCGATTTAATTAGTTTTTTATCAATTTACAAAGCCTATTTAGACCGTACGATACAGATGAAAAAAGCAGTGACAGGTCAGTCACTCAAGGTCTCAAACCTTATTTAAAGCAAACACAGGGATGTTGGGAGCGTCTATGTCTTTGAGATCTCTCTCAGCATCGTACTTCAGGTCATTTGACACACTGAACCTAAAACAAAGCAGACATCCCTCGGTCAGATCAGCAGTCGATTGAGCTCGACAGAACACGAGCGTCAGAGACGCATTTCAGGCGTTTACCAGAGCGCTCTCTTCCGTCCCTTTAAGAAATTCTCCAGTATGATTCCCGCTACGGTGCGTCCTTTCCCGACGCCGGCTCCGTCTCCAATCAGAAACCCTGCTCGCTGACCGTTCTGAAGAATCACCTCGTGTTGCTGAAGAGCACAAAGCACATTTTACATATTTAATTGATTAACTACAATTTAATGTTTTGCATTTTATCTTTTTACAGATCAAAGAATGGAAATGTTACCAGATGTTAGAATTTGGTAAGAGAAAAGTGTTTTTAAAATGCAGAATAAAAACTGTAACTATGACTACATGTCTGATATTACATTTTTGCAGCATGCACTCCAGCTATTTAAAAAAAAAAAAACATTTTCTGAAAGCAATAAGTATAAGACAAGTTTGTACAAGATGTAGTTGTAGTTCATGCATCTTTTCAAATGACTTGTTTAAAGGTGCTCTATGCAAGTTCTACTAAAGCATAAAAAAAGCCACGATATGTTTGCAAATATTTAAAAAACGTGTATGTTAAACGTGTTAGCATACTTAAAAACAACGCTACAGTCAGTTATTCTCCTTTGAAATGTGCGTTCCAGGAAGGGTTGCCAGTTGGCGGAAAATACAGCATATTTAATTTCATTGGCCATCATGTGTGCTTGTTCTTTTTTGTGTTATCAATCTGGCAACCTGTGCGTGCGTCACGTCTAAGGAGGAGGGGCCGAAAGAAAACCTCTAAAATACTCCACACATACACTACAGCTTACACACTTCTACAAATCTAGATACACCACCTTTAACGTTTACATCGCGCGTGGTGGACTCAGAACAGAATCATCTTTAACTAAAAGGTTAATAAAGTAAAAGCTGCGTGAGTCATGTTGCAGCTATATTTTCAAGTCGACCAGTCAAAAAAAAGACATGCATATTTATGCTGTACCGCCCGGCCGTAATTCATTCACATTAAACTCATCTGGGAGAAGAAAAGAGAAGAGCGGAGAGCGTAGGAGTACCTGGCAGGCGTAGATGATGGCCTCCAGCTGCAGGGCAGACAGCAGGCCGGAGCTAATGCTGCAGTCTGGAATGGACAGTGTGTAGGTGATGTCTGGAGGAGGAACGCTGGACAGTGTGTTGGTCTCCACCACGATATCAGGATGAGAGATTCCTATAGTAGCTGCACACAAGCCACCAGAGAGTTTACTTGCCACGGAAACACCACATACTGTTAAATCGACTTTGTGCTGTATGAGGAGGCAGCATGACTTTTTATTACATTTAAATGCTTTAAGACCAATGCAAATAAGATTAATACTATATGTCAGACTTTTTACTATGAAGGGATGAAAACCAAACTCTCTCTCTCTCTCTCATATATATACATATCTATATATATATCTA
>NW_025048429.1:0-2309 GCF_018831695.1 Puntigrus tetrazona | reverse complement strand
ACACACACATACATACACACACACACACACACACATATACACACACACTTTTTTATTTTTTTTTTTTACATTAAATTCAAGTCCAAAATAAACCAGACTTGTATTTTGAATTTGCTCATTCTAAAAGATAAAATATGGACTCTGTCAAGCATCTACAACAATCCACACTGTAAAGACTATAAATGATCTATTAACAGTGCATCATAAGCAATTGTTTGGCATAAATGCATAGTTAATTGATTTTGAGCCCTGTAGAAAATGAAACAGCACCAACTTAGAGCAGTTTAATTAAATTGTTGCTTTTGAAGTTTAATAATCACATCAAAATGTATCAATTACTGTTGAAATATTTTAATATATTTTTTAAATGGTACGTTATAATATTTTAAAGGTTGTAAATATTTAAAAAGTTCTAATTATCATTTTAAGAGGGAATAATACTGAGGGTATTGTTTCCTCTTAAAATGACAACTTTTTAAATATTTACAACCTTTAAAATATTACAACGTACTATTTAAAATATTTCAAAATTTAAAAAAAAAATTAAATCAAGACTTTTTAAGCACTTGTAAGGTGCAACGTGTTCTAAACGTGAAATAATGTACATATTCGCCTCATATTGCCCAGTCATGAGCTGTAGGTTAGTATAACACAGGATGTCTATTTACATTTGGATGGCTTATATTCGGCGTATGTGTCCGCGTGCCCCAGCTCCTCCGTCTCTTCCTCATCTGCCTCCTCCTCTTCCTCCTGCGGTGGTGGTGGTGGTGGCAGTGGAGGAGCAGCGGCCTGGAAATGAAGCAATGAATGAGGAGAAAACAAAAGATGATGAAATGTGGTGAAACAGAGGACAGAGAATTAAGAGAGAAAAGGAGACGTTCTACCTTAAATCCTGCAACGGATGCAGACAGGATAGTACTAACATCATCCAACCTACTCTGAAAAATGCTCAGGGATTGCTGAAGAACGCAGATACAGAGATTTATTCGTTAAGATATGCATTTCATACATGAATATTAAGACTGTACTATACAATGAAAATGATTAATTATTGGATGCATACTTTACAAGAATTGAGCTTTAGTTTGCATTTACAGGCGTTTCCCTAACGGTGACATTAAAACGTGTGTACATGTATTAGTTTTGATGCACGTGTTTGAGTTGGGATGTTAAATAAGGCATCAAAAACCCCTTAGCAATTTCAAAATATCAGCAGAAAAGAAGCTTAAGCAAAGCCACGTGCCCACGTTTAGTGATTAAACGCGTTAATGCACCTCTAAAGGAGCTTGCACAGAAAAAGCTCTTGGCGCTGTAACAAACTGACCTGAAGGTTAAGAAATGAAGTTTGGAACAATGATATCTTGCTATTTTGAAAGATTATTCACGCAGTAATTATACCTTAAGTTTACAATTACACAGTAAACTTCAAAACCCATTGGCAGATACCGGATGGATCTTCCAGTTCAGCATTATAAAAATGACAAAAGACTATGAAATTGCTTTGTATTATTCTGCCACAGACTCATATTGTCCTCTTAAGTTTGCACCACGTCTCCTTTGAGAGTGCACTATATCTTTTGTAACTCAAAGCGTGCAGTATATTTTTTCTTTTCCCACACTGAGAAGTGATTGCAAGGGCTGGATGCGTTTTAATCTCGAGCAAGGATGCTTTCCAGTCGCGTATGACACACACAGGTGATCTCATGCCGGCTGAAGTGATCTGTTTTCGTCGATGCAAGACCACGAGCTCCGTTGAAAGCGTGCATGCAAACAGCTGTGAGACCAGCGCATGAATACCTGTCTCTGACTGTGTCCAGCTATATCCCAGTACACGGGTGCCGCGGGGCCCTCATTGGATAGCTGTGCCAGGCCATCGACGGCGAATCCTGAAGGGTCTGGATACTCAGACAGAGAGTCAGATGGCGACGAGAACAGCGACTGGTTGGACAGCTCATCTATGCATGGCAGATCCTAAAAAGAAATGTAAAAAAGTCGGCACAAGTTAACACTTTATGTCACCAATATCACTAAGCCAAATTGTGTGTCTAAATGTGTATTTATTAGTGCCATCAACTGATTGATTGCAGTGAATCGCATCCAAAATACAATTTTTTGCTTCCATCGTGTGTACGTTCTCACTAACAGATATAGACAGGTTTGTGAACAATGTGTGAGAGAAATAGGCCTTTTGTGTACACAGAAAAAGTCTTGGCTCATGGAAAACGGGGCCAAAAACTAAAGTACTGCATTCATAATTCATTGTATGAGCATTTATATAGAATATAAAATATAATATACCAATAATATAT
>NW_025048428.1:0-2709 GCF_018831695.1 Puntigrus tetrazona | reverse complement strand
AATATAAACCTTTTTTAGAAAGATGAAAATTTTCAACAGTTTCCAACACTAGCAAAAGTCTATGCCTAAATCACACCATAAGTAGTTGATTGTTTAAGCAACAGTCTGTTCCTGTCTCCAGGCAGCGGTTAAGCTGTCTTTCCGCATTCAAATGATGTTGCTCATTGATTTCATTGTGCTGGGAAGTAGGATGAAGTGCTTGTGGAACACAGAATGACTTGACAACAGACAAAAACACATTTAGGTCCATATATAGAATGGCAACATTCCAGCAGGGACCTGACAGAGACTGGATTCACTCCCACCGAAAACCCAAGAAGGTGCTGCCAAATCCAAGGGTTCGGAAACCCGAGGTCACGACCTGCCCATTTACTCTGATCAAACAGCCGCGGTCGCGATTTGCTGTCAGAATCGTGTCGTAACGTATTTTATGCTTGCTTTGAACTTCCGAGGACACGTTTGCAGAGCGCTGCCAAACGGAACAAAGAGATCCCAGAAGTCGACTTGATTCCAATAAGAGAACAAAAAAACCCTGCAGTCCTCTAAGGGGAATGACTTTGGATATTGTTTAGCAAATGGCAACGGCATAATTTGACTTAGTACATTCTGGGGCAAACCGCAAGGAACAAGGCGAGACTTCCTGGAAGGCCGGGCCGCCTCCTCTCTCTGCCTCTCCACTCCTTTTCTCCGCTGCTGAAACAGCAAACAGGGATTCCCCCGCTTCAGGATGACAGAGTGCCATCGGATTGATGAATGTTATTAATATTGCACTTTCCCTGAAACCGGTTTGCTTAAACGGAACTTCAACGCAAAAAATAAAATAAAATGCTGATTTAGCATTTGTTAAAAAAACAAAAGATGTTGAAGAATAACTAAGAAATTAGATCTTGTTCCCTTTTTAACAGACTTATGATAAAGATGAATATAGATGTACGTTAAAAAAATTCACGAAAAGGAATTAACTCCGCCTACTGCCAAGCGACCTTACATGAACTCACTGACCTCGGCCAAATGAGACCATCTTTTGTTCCTGAGCGAGACGGTGGATATTTGCCAGACTAAATTGAGCCCTTTTTTCATGATCACGGGGTAAAATGCCTGCAGATACACACAGTGAGAGAGGTTTGAGGCTCGTTTTCCAATCTTCCCGCTCAATCCATCATGCTTCTGAGGTTTCTTTGAACCTTTATGTACTTATTAACGACTAATCGAGACATTTCGCCATGGTTAAGTCGAGTCTTTGCGCCATGCACTTAAAACCTTCACCAGTGACACCATGTAAGATAAAATTTCCACGAAGAAAAAAACAACCATTTGCATTATGCAAAACCACGCGACAGCAGCGAGTGACCAATTTAATGCAGCTTTTGTGTTAAAAACTTCATGGTCATCAATTCTTATCAAAACGATATCAGTTACTATTAATCGCGCTCAAAATAAACGTTTTTGTTTATATAGCATGCGTGTTTGGACTGCTTATATTTATTATCTACTGTATACAAAAAAAATGCACGCATATTTCCATGCATTTATGTGTATATATTTCTATTAATATAAATTATATTTAATATATATAAACGTAACGTATCTTAAATATTTCCATGCATTTGCGTATACTATAATACTAATACAAAAATGCTATAAAATCTTTATTTCAGATGCAGTTAATCACAATTAATCGTTTGACTGCACTAATTGAACCCAGTGTTGGGAAAGTTACTTTGGAAATGTAACAGATTACAAGTAATAAGTAGTGTAACTATTTCAATTGCTTTAATTAGTTATGTGACTGATTATATTTGATTAGTTTTTAAAATTTCAAATGTTTTTAACTGTTAAATATTTTAAACATTTAAAGCAGTAAGAGTTAGCCTTACAATATATAACCCTTATCGCTTGAATTAATTAATATTATAAGGCTTTAACTTTTAGCGCGTATTTTTACGCGTATTTTTTTTAGGTTGTTCTGAAGTTAAATATAGATTTGAAATCATAAGACATAGGTTGCTATGAAAATCAAAACTTCCTACGACAGGAAACATTTGCTAACAAAGCCTTAAAAAAAAGGTACAAAATTTTGTAATTGCAAATAAAACAGTTATCGAATAAGCATGTGTCCCAAACCCCTGAAACACTGCTTGAAACCCCCTATTCATAGTTTAGATGACTGACTATATGCATGTTTTTAGTCCCTATTTATTGTAATTTTCAAGTTTTAAATCATTTGGAGATCACTGGCGAGTGTTTGCAGGAGTACCTTTCTGATGAAGTAAGCATCAAAATATTTGTGAATTGCAACATTACGCTTACGTTAATGTTTTAATACTGCCATATTGTTACTTCTTGAGCAATGTGTCTAATACAGTCACTTCTGCATTTACAGGACTGCAATGCGGCCTTAAAGAAGGCACATAAATGGAGGAAAATCTTTCCATCCATCCTAAATCCCACCACTGTTTCATCTACAGCGCAGGCTGACCTGAACTCCATAACCCAGAAGACAAATCCCGCGAGGCTCCGACACTTTCCAGCCTTGTGAACGGACAATTTCAGTTCTGTTTGGTTTTTGGATGCGGTGCTGCGTAAACCAAGGCTTCTTTGAAGACTGCTGAGGTGTCTGTTTGGGTTGGGGTGAACTGGGCAAAAGCTTTTTTTTTTTCTTTCCATTTGGCACGCGCCACCGTGCATTGTCAGCACGAACATTTAACG
>NW_025048427.1:0-3433 GCF_018831695.1 Puntigrus tetrazona | reverse complement strand
TAAAAAAAAAAAAAAAAAAGCTACTTTGAAAATCATTGCTGGGGGAAATATTGACAGACCCGGTAGAGATGAGGTGGCAGCGATCGTCTGTGGGGACCACCAGAAATGCATCATTTACTGTAAGCCTGTGCAAATGTTTCCTGTATGAAATATAAGGAAAAAAAAATGCACCTGACAGACGAGCTGGTGTGAGACGAGCGAAGCTGGCGTGAAATCACACACACAAACATCTCCTGACACTCCCGTACTGTAATAAAGACTCATTATTACGACAATGTGTCAGGTTTCACCACAGCGTGACACTTATTGAACCTTCCCAACCAGCACTGACGGGAAAACTGCAGACGAGCCTGAAGCGTCACTGCCAGCTTCCTGATGTCTTTTATGTCCTATTTGTCTTGTTTAGGGAGGAGGAAGATAAGGATCAAGGACAGCGAGTAACAAAAAAAAAAAAATCACAAAGGAAAGGAGAAATAAAATTAAAGACGTAACAAAAAAAAGAGATAAAGACATAAGCTCTAATAAAGTCGTAAGGCAAAAAAGGCAAAGAAAAAACAAAAAAATAGCAAACTTAGAGAAAGAAGGCAAAAAATTGAGAGAAAGATGGCAAACGGAAATAAAAAAACACAAAGAAAAAAGAATAACTGAACTACAAGAACATGCATAAAGACAGAAAGAGAAAGAGAGAGAGGGAGAGAAAGTAAAATGAATGATGGTAGACAATCAACCAAAAGCAAAACAAATGAAAAGATCAAACAAACAATGAAAAGATAAAAAGGAAAAAAGAACGGATGAATGGACAAAGAACAAACAGAAGAAGTGAAAAGGTGAACGATGGCTAACCTAAAGAAAGAGAGAGCGGACACATTAATAAAGAACGGACAAACAAATGAAGAGTGGACAAACAAAACAGACAAATTAAATAAATGGTAGGAATGAAACAGATAAATGAAAGAATAAACAAAAGAAACGCATTAAATAAATGAAAAAAAAAAACCCTGAAAGAACAGATAAACAATGGCTAGTCTAAAGAGAGAAGAGAAAAATAGACAAGTGACAGGACAGACTAATTTAAGACCAGACAAACAAAAGACCTGTCCAATGACTGCAAAAGCCTTGAGAAAGAGGACGAATGAAAGAAGGCACAAGAGAGAAGGAACTATTTAAAGAGCGGACAGACAAGGCAAAGAAATCTCAAGAAAGAGAGAACAGATCGATAAAAAAAGGATGGACAAACCAAACAGACAAATGAAAGAACAGACAGCTGACAGAAACACGCTAACGTAAAATAAGAAAAAGTAGAAGGAGGAAATCTGAACACAAGGGAGATGTGGCGCATGTCAGTTTGGGAAGCGAGGACTCATTGTGCCTCAACAGCACTTTACATCACACTGTTCCCGTAAGAGACGAGCGTGACCCGGCCTCAGGCTCAAACCCTTCAGACCTCCACTAAAAATCATGGTTTATCCACTTCCTGAGACTGACACAATCATTAGAGCTGTTAACAGCAGAGAGGTTTCTAAATGAGAACCGTAACGCTCACGCGAAAGGAGCAATTATATCCAAGAATCACCTGCGTGCACCTCTTACTGGAAGCCAGCTTTCGCCTTTGTCATGCTTTCTGTTGCCAGTCAGTTTGAATGATGCTTGTAAGTGCAAAATATCAATCTAGAACTTTTTTCTAAAAAACTATTTACACCGTGTACCATTTTGTATTATCTATACGTATATAAATGTGCTAACACATAAGGAGTCATTTGTTAACATTAGTTCATCTATTAACTTACATAAACGAGCAATGAACAATCCATTTATTACAGTATTTATTCATCTTTGTTAATAAAAATAGTTGCTCATTGTGAGTTCGTGTTAGTTCACAGCGTAAATGTATTTATAAATGTATATATAATACTTAAATAATATGATCCTTTATACATAACTAAGTATATGTAGATATTAAATATATTTAAATGTAAAGTATTGTGTTTATATGCGTTTAACTTTAGAAATATATAAATGCATATATAATATTTAAATAATGATGTTATTAAATAAATGTGAAATACATTTTTATTTAAACATATATATTTTTTCTCAGTAAACAAAAATACACATTTTCTCCTCCGTATATAACTTACTGTACTGTTCAAAGCAAAGCCATACTGATGACTTCTAGCCAACTCTGAGATGACGACTGCAAACAAACGCATTATTAAAAAAAACTAAAAAGCTGACAGCTGGGCCACAGATGGCAGATCTTCAGAAGCTACAAGAAGAGTGATAAGGAAATCACTTTCTTATCGGTTCAAGGAAATAATCCGAGGGAAACCAAGTAGAGCACCAGAGAGAAGCGTCCTCCCTTGGGGCAATCAAACCTGAATCTCTCCCCCGTCAACAACGTACTCTCAACCCCCTAAAAAGGCTCACGTTAAAGAGATTTATACGAGCTCTACCTTGGGCGGAGGACGTCCCAGCTGTGCATAAAACTTAGTCCAAAACTGCATGAGTGACATGGGTCCAAGTCACTATCATTCACCTCCTGGAGACGACAGACGCTTTCCATGTGCGAGCTCAGGGCAGCTGCAGCGGCATTCCCGGAGGACGAGGAAAAGGGCTCTCCCGCAGGTACGTGACAGACCCCTGCGCCCTTCCTAGTGAGCCACGACTGACAGGTACGCGCAGGGAGGTTCGCTCATATTGATTGTGGTTGAGCTCCTCAATGCTAAAGGTGGTTGAGAGGGGAGGGGAGCCGAGCGAGGGGGGAGGGGAGGGGAGGAGCTTTCAGGAAATGATGCTTTTGTTGGTAAGTGACTAGAGTTACTGGCAGTCAGGCCCTCTTTACAGTACATGGTGTAACTCAACCGCATTCGTAGTGTAAACAGTGCAGCGCTGCGCTCCTCCAGAGCTCTGCGGCGGCTGCACTGGATCTGTTTAACGCTGGCAGATCATTATTTAATGATTATTACGTTTAGTGGCTCCCAGCTGAGCGCGTTTCTCTCGGTCCGGGAGCTCTGGCCTTCGCTTGTTCATCACTTATGAATGGAAAACAATCAGGCCGAGTCGTTTTACGCCGAAGCGGATGAGTTAAGCGCGGGACTTTTAATGCGGACGCGAATTGGCCGCTTGCCTAAAATGCATCTGAAACACCTGCCCGGGCTTCTTTTACCGAAAGAAGCGAACGTTGGGCCGCCTGAGCGGGACTAATCGGTTTTGAGATGGCTAGTAATAGAGATCGATGTCTTGGAGGCACATCACGGCTGTAAGTAGCCGGTGACTGCTGGCCCCCCGGCGACAGAGCGGCGCCTCGATGTGCACGAGATATCAGTAAACATGAGTCACTGATTATTAGACTGAAGTACGGTTAATATCTTTCCACTGAGGGGGCGGTTGTTTGAGAAAGATTTGCCGTTAATTTGCTCAGCAAAAAAAAAAA
>NW_025048426.1:0-234 GCF_018831695.1 Puntigrus tetrazona | reverse complement strand
TCTCTCTTGTGTGTGTGTGTGTGTGCGTGTCTGTGTGTCTGTGTGTGTGTGTGTGTGTGTGTGTGCGCGTGTGTGTGCGTGTGCGCGTATGTGTGTGTGTTTGCAGCGACGCCGAGGACAAACCGGAGCCCAAAGAGAAGAGCCGAAAGTCGCACCGCTATCATCCCTACAAAGAGCGCCACGGCGGCTCCTCGGCGGACAAGAAGGCGGCCCACAGGAACCGGGTGTTCATTA
>NW_025048425.1:0-3687 GCF_018831695.1 Puntigrus tetrazona | reverse complement strand
CGGGAAGGAAAAAAAAAAAAAAACAGGTTTCCTCTCTAAATGGATCCTTTATTTAAAGGGGAGAAAATTGTGCAATAGATACACTATACACGATGGCATTATTTGTTAATAATAATTATTTTGATATTTTTGTAAAGTTTTAGGAATAATCCATCATCATAATAATCGTCTTTCCCATTGCTCAGTGTTTTTCTGGAAAGAGGTTGCCCATTTTTACCATCGTTATTTCAAACTAGTGGTGTCGGATCACCAATGACGGGCAACTTCACCAGCTTAATGCTAACTTGAGGAATGCTGTCTCGTTGTTGTGCTTCCACCTGCTTTCTTCACTTTTTGGGCCATTCCTTGGTTATTTTGCAATGTAGGGTAAATACATCGAGAGTGCAATTTAAAAAAAAATAAAAATACTACAATGCAATTCTTACCTATAACCTTAACAATACATGTATGATATATACATAGACGTAGATGTTGTTGCATATGAAGGACTTCAGAGAGACGATGTTGAACTCATGATTTTATTGTTTATTTTGTGTTTTTAACTTGCAGTGGATGCCAACGAGCTGGCCACAATATGCAACACTGCAAGAGCAGTTCAGCGGCTCGAATGATGATGTTAATAAAAACCGAAACCTCTCTGTTCCTCCAGTGCATGCTTTCTTATTTAAATACAACGGCACTTTCACTAATTTAATAATGGAAAACATCCGTCGTAAATTTCCGAGGAGGAGGGGGTTGACTTTTGTTTGCAGTTTCAGAAAAGAAAGCATTTCCAAATCCGTACGCGCGTTCACACAGTGATTCAGTTGAACTCTCTCTCATTTTGCCAGTGTGTGTTTTTTAATGTATCCATGCGTATTATTTTGCTTCTGTTTTCATTTATCCACCGAGCACAGGATTTTGATCACTCTGAACTTTTGAAATACTACGATGTTTATGTTGTGCAGTGGCTAAGAGAAAGATGTCTGTAATGTCCTCACCAAAATATGTTGGTGCTTGAAATCAGCCAAGAAAAGTGTGCAAAGCAAATTAAAAACGATGCTCTGGATCTGGTAACCGTGCTGTTGTTCTTTACGAGAGATTTCCGACAGGTTGCACTCTGACTTTTGCACAGCAGGCCGTTTATTACGAGCTCTGCATTTATTTTTTTTTTTGGTAGTCTGCTTTCAACGCAGAATAAAGATATAAATAATATTCCTTAAGAATTCTGAGATATAAACCCGCGATGCTGAGAAGTTGAGAAGGATGTAAACGCGGAATTGCGATGGAAAAGGTCTTTGAGGAAAAAAACGATGCAAAATACGGAGTCGCAGTTAACTTTTTACCTGCTGTGGTCTTTTACAGCATTTTAATATATTAACAGAATTTCAAAAGCCTCTTAGGATGTTAATTGAATTAGAATTTTTTATTTTCAATAAAGATTTTAAATCAAATGAGCTGAATTGGAAATTTAAATGAAATTGATATAGTCAAAAAATTATTACGCGGCATTACGCGGTGGAAATAACATTTAAAGCATTTTTAGAAAAACCTTTTTAATTAATAATGAATTAGTATCCAACACAAGGAAACGTTTAAAGCGTGGTTTGCCTACTTTTTAAAGATTACAACTTGAATGGAAAACAATTTAAAGTGATATTTCGATGTGTACCTTGATTTTTCTTTGTTTTCTTCACACACACATTTCACCACAATACATTTTTGTCTCTTTCAAAAATATATAATAATAATAATGCAATAATAATAATAGAGTAAAACTGTTCATTGTGCTGAAAATGACAGAATCTCTTTCTTAGAATATTTGGTTACTTTCTGAATATTTGGCTCTTGTGCATGTGCAATTAAACACGCAATCCTTCGTATTTTATACGCGTTCAGAAAACAAAAAGATCTGTTCTCAAATGAACCCAGTAAAGTCGCAATGCTCTGGTTATAACAACAACCACGGTGAAACTCAGAGAAGTCCCACGCTACCCGGCCACCTGAGAGTTTCAAACCAGAATGCGTCACACGCTGTTTCCCATCATGCACCTCGTCGCTGCCAATATCTGCCTCGCGCTTTCAGCGTCGCCGCCATTTCACCCGACGAAGGACTCGAGCGGCGACCGGACGGTTTTTTTTTGCGGTAGCGGCGACGCAACGGGACAACAACACGACCCTAACCGGTTTTACGACTTCAACCTGCTTTTTAATCGGCATCTAGACCCAGTCCGCGTGGTTTAGAAGAGTTTGATCCGAAAACGGAGGACAGCGAACAACTGAAGGCAAAATGTCGTCTGAGGTTAAATCGGAGAAGCCAGAGAAACAAGAACAAGGGTAACGCGACAACTGCATGCTTTTTTTAATCCCACGTTTTGCTGTTATATTGCTAAAATGATAGCGTGTACGGGGTGTTTTTGTGTGCGTAATGCGTTTTTTATTAAGGTTAGCTAGATTGCGCTGAAACGCGAGCGTTAAAGGACGAACTCGTTTGTTTGGTTCGTGTCCCGATGAAACAAAGAGTCGTCGGATCCACAATGGGAGGAAACGAGCCAAAGAAACATCACGCACGAAATGTGCCTGATATACAAAATGAAGCGCGTAGACGAGATCTGAACCACTTTTTTTGTTACGCAACAAATCCAGGTTGAGTGTCCTTTGTTTGCTGCGGCCTAGTTTGTTGCGCGTTTGGTCAATTTCTTGCCCGTTGCAAACCACGAATTGTTCTAGATGCTAGCATCTAGCAAGAAATTGCGTGCTTTTTTGTTCTTTATCACTTAAAGAAAATAATAAAAATAGTTTCGGTGGCTGCGAACTGAAACCTGTTACAAGTTGTTTGTGGAATTATTATTATTAATTTTTATCGCGTTTCTTATTAGTAGAAAGCTTTAGAGCGACTAGCTTAAATGTGCATTTATCAAGCTCGATTGCATAATTTTCTCATTGGCTGGAAAAACTCTTATCGAGTTACATTTTCCCCCTTTTATGCAGAAATGCGGTGAACGGCAAGTCCAACCATGAGTCGAGAAAGGAGAGGCCCCAGAAGCGCGGTGGAGGGGGCCGCTTTGAACCTTACGGGAACCCCAACAAGAGATACCGTGTGTTTGTCAGCAACATCCCCTATGATGTTAAATGGCAAACCCTCAAAGATCTCATGAAGGAAAAAGGTACGTTTTCGTTGCGTTCAGCTGCACATCTACGTTAGCCTAGAGCCATGGAGCTTTAGTTTTGGGGGTTTCGAAGGTGGCCACCTACTCAGTTGCTTTAGGTCAGAGGATAAACATCCCATCATGGGGAAGTGGTCTGTTGGAAAAGTGTCTTGTCTGTTGTGGAAAACGATTAATAATTCAAGCTCGCTAATGTTGGTGGATGGCACTTTAAAAATTGTGCGAAACGCACGTACACACAGAATCGAGTCTAATCCATTTATACGAATCTGATGCCATCATTTGGTCTCTTTGGCTTTGGAGAAAGTGTGTAGTTTGTTTTTTTCCCCAACCTAACCTGTTGGTTAGTATTTCAGTACTATATGAGTGGTCACATTTTTCCCTATCCATGTGTAGCAGCCCCTCCATGCTTAATGATTCGTACGCATGGGGAATTTCATGTGGAAATTGTTGCCTGTAGAATTAAATTGCATTTTCTTTTTTAGGTGAATGCCAGAGTGAATGTTGTTGCAGCTGATCTTCATTATTGTGCCCTTAAAAA
>NW_025048424.1:0-2091 GCF_018831695.1 Puntigrus tetrazona | reverse complement strand
GTCCTTGTTTTATCTTGCTGGAGAAATGCCAGGTGGTTCTTCGAGGTAGTTTTTGACAAAACTAGACTAGACCTGGTTTGGGTTTGCAGTCTCATCTAATTCTATTGAGTGTTCATCCAACTGGACGTGTTGGAGCTGGTTTGGCTAATCGATTAAATTCACGAGTCCAATTGTTTAGTTGGGAAGCCAAGTTGGTTCCAGGTGGACGAGGTTTCGGTTTCTGTAACTTCAAACCATTTATTTTAAGCCATAGGTTTAGATTATTTTTTTTTATTCAATAACTTTTTATTTTTTTGCCCTAATGATACGGTTTAGTTGTTTGGAATGTTTTTGGAGGCAGCCGAAGACTTGCTAACCTTACCAACAAAGGCCATAGTTGACAATCCATCCAATTTCGATGGCTCGGGAGGTCAAATCCTTTTGGTCAGTCTTGGATGTTGAGGTTCCCAGCAAGGACAGCTTAAGAAGTTTTCCTCAATACACCTTTACAGCTTGCTTCTTGTAGACCTGTACCAGAACTTGTGCTGCTGAGGTGCTGGGGGAGGAGGCTCTGGACTCGCAGGCCGAGCTCACTCTCACCGTCCCCCCGTTTGTGTCTGCTCTAAACCCCAATTGTTCTCTCGGCTTCTCTCCCCTTGGTGTGTGTCGTCTGGAATCTGATTTGTAGTGGGTGAGGTAACGTACGTGGAACACTTAATGGACGGAGAAGGCAAATCAAGGGTAAGTGCAAGAGACGAACCTCCATTTGTCCGCTTGAGTTCTTACATGTACTCTTAGATTTTAATGTGGGATGTTCAGGACTGGGTTGAGAGTTCAAAAAGTGTCGTCTTGGGTGGCATTTGAACAAAAACGGACGCCGACTGCGGTTCTGAGTGGAACCGCAGGGATCGTTTCCCAGCTATATAGTAATTCTCTGGTTCTCGTGTGTTTAGAAGGTAGATTTTTATTTTTTGCACTGCGAGTCTCATTATTGGACTTCAGGTGGTGTTCAGTAAATATACATGGCGTCAATGATTTGTTGAGCGACTCAAGTAGTGGGTTAATAACCGAAATGGAGCCTGAAAGAGTAATTGGAAGGCCGCTTGTGTATTTTGGTCGTCAATTAATCCTGTCAGCCATTTTGAGTTTGAATGTAATTTGTTAACCGTTGAACACCACAGAAGCATTATATGAATATTCTTTATCAATTTAGTATTTTTCCTGAATCAGTTGTCGGGTGAATTCTTGTGGCTCTTGTCTAATTGTCTCTCTCATTCCTGTTTTGTTTGTTCGTTCATCCTGGCTGGTTTGCTGACTGAACGAAGGGTTGTGCGTAAGTATCTAGACATTGATCATGGATTTTAGAATTTGTTGCTTTTGTGCAACCCTTGCTAATTTTTTTTATTTTAATAGGGTGGTTGAGTTCAGAACTGAAGAGCTCATGAAAAAGGCAGTAGAGAAAGTCAACAAACATGTCATGAACGGTCGTCCTCTCAAGGTCAAAGAGGTGAGTGCGTCTTGCAGATATGGATAAAATTACCTGTTCCCAATTTTAAACATTTCAACTTATTCTTCTGTAATTGTAATGAATATTAGCTAATTGAATGTTAATGTTTCAATAATAGATCACTGATTGAATATTAATGCTGTTATTTGTTTTACATTTTTTACAAATATTGAAGACCACATGAATCATGTAAAAAGTTAAATGTACTTTTGTTTGTCTTGGGTTGTAAAAATGTTTTGCAATCCATTGGAAATATTAAATTTTTTTTTGTTGGTTTGAATTAATGAATGTAATGTTAAGTCACACCAAGATTTTAATGTACAAAGTGTGAATTTTGTGCACTATATTAATGTACTTTTACTTGTCCACTAACTTTTGTAATGTTTTTGTAATGCAAATGAATTTTAGGGTTCTATGACATCAGTTTGTTTCTCAAATATTTGGGTTTTTCATTTTCTGGGTTCCATTTTAATGATTACATTAAATTGTAAAATTCAAAAGCCTCATTTTATTTTTATATTTATTCATTAATTCTGGATTTTCTGCTTCACTGAGGTCATGGGGACTCACATTTTCAGTTTATTAAAAAAAAAAAAAAAAAAAAA
>NW_025048423.1:0-1985 GCF_018831695.1 Puntigrus tetrazona | reverse complement strand
GATTGCCCAGCGTGAAGCTAATCGGGCTCACGGGGGTGGAGGTGGAGGCGGCGGTGGACCCCCAGGCATGGGTGGAGGCATGGGAGGAGGTATGGGTGGGGGAATGGGCATGGGGATGGGCCCAGGGCCTGGCGGTCCTTCCATGGTCAACATCCCACCCAGTCTCATGAACAACCCCAACATCCCCAACGAGATCATTCACGGACTCCAGGCTGGAAAAATCGGAAGCACCATTTTCGTGGCCAATGTAAGACTTTGAATCCTTTTTGAAACCCTATCTCCAATATTTTGAAACTTGACCCCTGACTCTTCATATGGTGTCTCTCTGTGCAGCTGGACTACAAGGTCGGATGGAAGAAGCTCAAGGAGGTGTTTGGAATGGCTGGAGCGGTTGTGCGTGCAGATATTCTGGAGGATAAAGATGGGAAGAGCAGGGGAATGGGAACGGTCACATTTGAGATGCCCATTGAAGCTGTTCAAGCAGTCTGTATCCTTCACAATAGCTTTTGATATGTGGCGTTAATTGGAATAAGGTTGTTAATGCTAGTTAAAATGTGCTATGCTTGATGTTTTCCTTAATGGATGTTAGCAATGTTCAACGGACAGCTTCTCTTCAACAGGGTCATGCACGTCAAATTGGTGAGTAATCAAATGGAAGTTTATCATTGAAGCTCGTTTCAGGATTGCAGAAGATTAGTGGTACATTTGCACTTGCACAACTCCTCAATTCACTTCATTGTCTCTTCAGGATGAGAAATCTCTTCCCAAAGGTGACTTTGCACCCCCAGACCGTCCTCCAGCGCTTCCTCGTAAGTCATGACTTAAATTAACATGACTATATGGACCATCAGACGAAACTTGTATTTGGTTAGTTTCTTCTCTAAACCAGTTCCTCCATCTCATGCAGGTGGTTTGAGTGGTGTCGGTCTCGGTTTGGGACCCGGCGGTCAACCCATCGATGCTACCCAGCTCAACCGGGGTGGAATGGGCAACATGGGACCAGGAGGTAAGAGTGACACGCATGGGTTTTCTGATTTTTTTGGGAATGTTTCCTCTTGTATGCACTCACTGAACATCACTCCCCTCCCCTCTCCATGAAATCATTTTCTAGGAATGGATGGAATGGGATTTGGTGGCATGGGTAGAATGGGAGGTATGTGGTTCATCTCATCAGCCATTTTTTCTTGTTTTGATCCCATCTGGAAAGGACCTGCAGGTGTTACTGGTTTGAGTTTCATGCTGTGGATAATGCGCATTCTAAATGGACTCGGCAACCTTAAACTAAAGTTCACTGATCTCCACTAAACTGTGGGGTCATTTTGGAGGAGCTCAGTGTTATGTATTCATTATTCCATGTGTTGTGTATTATGAATTGGGAAGTTGTATGGTTGTACTGTGGTTAAATTTTTATCTATGAAGTAGCCTTCAAAGTAATGCTTTATCTTGTTTTTGTTTTTTAAAGTTTAAAAGGCTAATTGTAAAAAGTTACTTCATTTACTAAATCAATTTTAATCAAACACTTTTCTCGCCAACATGACTTTAATTCACATGTTACTGATCTTCAGGGATGGATAATTTTGGAGGTGGCATGAACAATATGGATCGTTTCGGGCCTTCTGGAATGGGAAGAATGAATGGTATTTTATTTTTATTTTTATTTATTTTTTTGTTAGTTGGGTTTGAAATGTTTTAATTTTACTTTTTAAAATGAAATTGCAGATATGGACCGTGGAATTGGTGGTGGCTTTGATAGAGATTTCGGTGGCCGTAATGACATGGGTATGTCCCGTAGCAACTTTGGAGACTCATTTGACCGAGGAATGGGTTAGTCACATTGACATTTTAGCTCCTTTTACATTTCTTTGGACGGTTACATAATGTTAACCCTTTGAATTAACTTTTTTTAAATTTTGATTTCCAGGGAACTCCATGGGAATGGATCGCATGAACTCTGGCATGGACCGTCTTGGTGGTGGTGGTGGAGG
>NW_025048422.1:0-1434 GCF_018831695.1 Puntigrus tetrazona | reverse complement strand
ATGGGAATGGATCGCATGGACCGAATGTCAGATCTGGATCGGTTGGGATCCGGCTTCGACCGAATGGGTTCAGGGCTTGACCGTCTTGGGCCCAGCATGGATCGTCTAGGATCAGGCCTTGACCGCATGAGCTCCAGCGTGGACCGCATGGGTCCTGGTGGGTTCGACCGCTTGGGCCCGTCTGGTATGGATCGCATGAGCGGCGGGATGGACTTTGCCTCTCCTATGGGCATGGACAGGATGAACACAGGCCTCGACCGAATGGGTTCAAACTTCGACCGCATGGGCTCCGGTGGCATGGACCGCTTCCCCTCCTCGGGTCTGGACCGCATGGGCTCCGGCATGGACCGGATGGGCTCTGGTGGCGTCGGTGGCCAGTTTGACAGACCTGCTGATATGGATCGTGGCAATTTTGGGACTCCTTTTAGTGGGTCTGGACAAGGAGGGCCAGGGTCTGGTGGAGCCAACGCCAGGAAAGGCTGTCAGATTTTTGTCAGAAATGTAAGTGTTTGATCTTAACTTCCTGTTTTGTTTTTAAATATATAGAAATTATCAATCATAACATAATTGTCTTTTTTTTTTTTTTTTTTAGCTGCCCTTTGACTTCACTTGGAAGATGTTGAAGGACACTTTCAATTCATGTGGTAAGACGCTTTCCATCAGGCTTTTCTTTTGCATTTCTTGCTCTTGCTTTAATCAATGACTTGTGTTTTGACAGGCATTGTGCAGTATGCAGACATAAAGATGGAGAACGGCAAGTCCAAGGGCTGCGGTGTGGTGCGCTTTGACAGTCCTGAGACCGCCGAGCGGGCCTGTCGCACCATGAACGGCTACCGGCTCAACGGGAGAGAGATCGACGTCAGGATTGACAGGAATGCATAATCCTCATCTTCGCCTACTGATTCCTTCCACCCCCACACTATGCTTTCCAAATTATTTGTCCGTTAAATATTTGTATTTGTGCCGAATGGTACACTTTTTTTTAGTTTTGCCTATGACTTTTAGAGACCAAATGTTTTGTTTTTGTTTTTTTTTCTCCCCGATTTTTATTGTGATGCTTTCCAAGAAATTGCCTTTGTTAAAGGTTTGCTAATAAATCTCAGCATTGAGAACTTAGATGTGGTGTTGTGTGGTTCTTTGCAGCCAAGTTTGGCAGTGTTTTGGCAATTTGAGATGGACGGGTTTTTTTTTTCTTTCTTACCAGAGCTTTAACTTCAGTTCAGTTTACCTTCAAAATGTAAAAAATGCAAGTCTTAATGCGACACAAACTACAAAATGTAAAAGAAAAAACTACTAGACAAATGGCAAACCTTTTAAAATTCAACGTCTCAAGCTCTACAACATGTTAAGTTCCATACCTCTATGTAAATATACAGCTATGAAATGTTGACCGTTGCAAAACCTGCAATTTTTTTTTCATCCCTGTGTAGTTAC
>NW_025048421.1:0-1964 GCF_018831695.1 Puntigrus tetrazona | reverse complement strand
TCACTCAAGCCCATGAGTTGTATTTATTTAAGGATCTGAACAAATGTACACACATCAGTCCATTGGTCGTGGTCTGTCCATAGAGATAAATGTCTTTGCTGTACATCAATGTCAATAGACTCACATTTCATCATGCTCTTTTGCTATTTAGGGGGGCACACAGCTTTTCTGACCACACATACACACGCACACAGCTTGGAAGAGTAAGCGATTGATACAATTTTATGTCTTTGTATAGACTTTACAATCCCAACTGTAAAGTGTACACACATGATACAAAAAAAACAGACTTGAACGAAAGAAAAACATCCTGGATGCTGGAAGAATGAGTGGGTTCGTGTGGACCTATAGGACACCGTTCGCAAGCCACTTGTGCAAAATAAAATACAAAAGAAACCTTCAAATAACATTTAAAATAGATTTTATATGTATTTAAAGATCTATGTACAAGTTCTCTAAGACACTATCATTGGTGAACCAGAAAGAAAGACCGAATCAGTGAATAGTAGGATTTAGGTTGGCAAATAAAATGATTAAGGCAACCAAAATATGCGTGTGCTACACTTTACAAATGTATTACTGCAGTAGTCCCTTTATTTTGGACACAGCAGCAACTGGCCACTGCACATGATAAGAATCAGTGTTGCACGCTTCCATTGTAAAGTGAGATGCTCGCTTAAAACCACAAATACACTCAATGCATAGGCACGCACACACACAAATTCTATACACGTGGATTTACAATTGAATGCTATAACAAATATTTCTGATTGCGATTATGGTAACAAGTCGCTTTACATATTTGGCCTCCCACGTAATAAGTTTGGTCCCATCTTTCAGTTTAACATGTCTTTTAATAACCAGGCCGTGATCACTTTGTACTGGATTTTGGCGGGAAAAAAATTTAAATATATATAAAAAAAAAGGATCAGGTGATGCGGAAAGTGTAAGTCCCTGTAACATCCAGCATATGTTATCAGTCCTAATTATTACGTTAAAATAAAACGTAAAAAAAAAAACATGGGACTTTGGTTATTGCCAAATTTCACAAGTCAAACAGCCACTTGTTGGAATTTTCGTAACGTTGAACACTATTGCTGGCGTAATATTTTACAGAAAACCAATAAAAATAAAACAATGTTTGTGTATTTTATATATATATATATATGACCTTTTTTTAACAGTTACGAAACAAACAATGCTACCTGATAAAGGTGCATTAACAACTTAAGGTCAACAAAAAAAACCAAAAACAAAGTCTGGAGTCAAATCGGAAAACATGTTCACAGTATGTAAATTAGACAATTAAGGAAACACAAAACAATCCAAAAATAATAAACATAAATAGTCTCATTATTACTCATAAATACATCTGGACATTGGTATTACTACTTGCTTGGTGTTGTTTATGGAATGGGTGAAAGGACGATGAAAACTTAAGTTGCGAGAAAGTCCGACCAGTATAGCTTCCGGACGTCTGAAGAGTCCGGACCTCATAGCTGCCCCTCTTTCCTGAGGTCTGATTACTGTCGGGAAACATTGAATTTTATGCAATTAGCATGCAAGTGATCACAGTCAATGGGCCGTCAGCGTCGAGATTAACGAACCCAACACAACTACAGCAAAGCGCGCACTTACTGTTTCACTCTCCCCTTCATCCTCTGGCAGGGTTTTAGGACCTGAGCTGAAGTGCAGAGGAGAATATACCCAGCTTTTGTCTTCTGGAGGCTGCTTTGACAAAAGCCAGACAGCAGAGGGCGCCAGAAAGAGTGGAGACAGAGACAGCCAGCGAAAACATGCAGAAGAAGAAAGACGAAGATCAGAAATGCAGCGGTAAGAAAGACAGACGTTAGTGAAAGGAGTTGTGATCGTTACCAAGGCGGGAAAAGTTGTTTGATATACAATGCATATTTATTGGAATTTCTACGATTAAAATCGTAGAAAATTGTAGTTTGATATAAAAT
>NW_025048420.1:0-689 GCF_018831695.1 Puntigrus tetrazona | reverse complement strand
CTTACTGCACTGGATTTTTATAGAATATATATTTTAATTACAAATCCCACTAAATTTGGTTATTGTTTAAAAAGTAGAAAAAATGTATACTTGTCTGATTATGTTCTTTTATGTTTCGCCCTTGGGTGTTTCTCACTCCATATGAATGCTTCATAACATTATTAAAAACACGTATTTTAAGTTCAGAGGACTGGAGGGCTTACAAAATAAATGTCTGTAATTGGCACGTCCTCGTCCTCGTCCACAGAGGCACGGCTCGTACATCCCGAAGCCTGACTGCCGCCGTCAGACTCCACCGCTATCCTGGGGCTCGGCGGGACGGAGGACGACGAGGCTTCCACGAACGTCTCTGCAGCTTCACTACACACGAGCAAGAGAAAGATAAAAAAAAACAATCAATAGATTTTCTCTGAATAAACCGTACAATTAGGAAAAGTTGGAATACAAAGTCTAAAAATGCACGGGCCGCTTGTTTGTCCTTTTGACAGCACTACATACGATCTAAATATACTGTACGGTTACCATGGGCTATTTTAGCACATTAACATTTTTATGAATATTTTGAATTAGCTTTCATTATAAATTTTAATTGTTACTTACATTTAAGTAAATTTGTTATGCCAATTTTATCTTTCTATTAGTGCTGTCAACCGAATAATCATGAATTAATTACACCCAAAACTAGTGTT
>NW_025048419.1:0-1505 GCF_018831695.1 Puntigrus tetrazona | reverse complement strand
ATTTTAGGACTTTAATATATATATCCTTTCACAATTTTAATTTAAGTTTAGACTTTTCAAAGTTTATTTAATGCTACGCTATTTGTATGGAAGTGTACGGCATGAACCTCAAATATCAAAATACCTTACATTGATTTGCTGTAAAACGAGGAAGATTTTCGAATAAATAAATGCTATTTAAATAATGAATACATTTAATTAAACTGCCAAGTTATTTTACAAATTGTTACAGAAATGTAATTTCTGCATATATTGCCAATGGTCCTGACTCG
Source organism: Puntigrus tetrazona (assembly GCF_018831695.1). Classification (NCBI taxonomy): domain Eukaryota; kingdom Metazoa; phylum Chordata; class Actinopteri; order Cypriniformes; family Cyprinidae; genus Puntigrus; species Puntigrus tetrazona. The sequence goes on along the minus strand of NW_025048419.1, from coordinate 1,233 downwards.
CACAAAAAAACAAAACAAAAACACATTTGAGCACTTATTGCCAGTGCTTCCTGTTTGGTTATGCTCCTCTGAGGCAGTTGCCATGGCGCCGTTTTCCCATCACTATGAGGAGCTACAGCAGGTGAACTCAGCCGAATGAAGCACATCTAATTCCTTATTCCCATGACGTCCCAGATCTCACATCCAACACTGCTTTTGATTTAGCGGCAATGCATTTGCATCGCCTCGCTTGCCCTTAATTCCATAACACTTCACCGAGACCTTTCTTTATTCAATACGCCCATCGATATCTGGCTTTCCTAAGTAAATATGAAATGTTATGAGAAAGCTGCGTACCTGACCTCCGGCGATACCTGGGGAGCCACGAGGGTGGGTTCGTTGTCGTATCTTCCCTCCACTTCCACCTCCACCGTGATGGTTTGCTGGTCCTCATCCTGCATACTGCAAGAAGACCAGCAGAGGGCTCAACTACACTACTAGCCGTTCTCCATTCATTGAGGAGAAGATCAAACCCAAGAGAGAAACGAACATAGCAAAGGCTGCTAATGCAACAAACTTCGAGCCAAAAAACTAAGTGGCTTCGGAAGGTCTGGCAGACTTACGTTTCTTCATGGCTAGACTGGGTGTGTCTCCTGTGTTGAAGAAAACAGGGCGTTTATTGTACCCGCTTAAGGGCAGAGACGCCGAAATATTACAGAGCCACAGACGGAGGGGGGGTTACCTGTAGCGCGGGTGTTCGGAGGTGTCCGACGGGGAGCGTTCTGGGATGGAGAGGGAGGTGGTGGAGGAGAGCGTGGTGGCGATGGAGGCTGTGGTGGCTTCCTCGAACGAGGGAGGGGTGCAGGGAAGCACGTCCGCCCGACCTGAAACAGAATCCAAGCGTGAATAAAGCCATTAAGTTCTCACGGTTAAGGAGGAAGAAGGCACTTTGTCTGTACCATCGTCTTCCAGCGTGGGGAAGCTTCGTGCCCCTCTCAGGTCGAAGATGTTTTCGTCTCTCACAAACGGCAGCTGGCTGGCTGACCAGGCCGCCCCGGGGCCGCTGTACTTGGCCGCAGCCAGACCCCCACGACCCCTCTTCGACGGAGAGGATTTCAGTGCTGAAAGAATTTACAAATGCACTTCAGTAATACATCTGTTCGATATCAAGTCGTTTTTTTCATTAGCAGATTCTCCTATAAACTGCTGTGGCTTTTGTTTTTCTCTAAAAAAAAAAAAAAAAAAAAAAAAAAA
>NW_025048418.1:0-2368 GCF_018831695.1 Puntigrus tetrazona | reverse complement strand
TATTTGCAAATATATTTAACATATAATATAATAATAATATATTAATTAATATAATATATATAATATATTAATATAAGTGTCTGTCTTTATATATACATAATAAATATACACAGAACAGACACATATACTATGTAAACAATATGCTATTAATCTATATGCTAATTATTGCAATGAATATTTATTAATCTTTTGACTGTACCAGAAACAAAGGTTAAATAAACATCTGAATATATGGTTCAAAACAAAATGAAAAAATGTCATTTAATCACTCTCATGTTCTTCCAAACCAATAAGGCTTTTGATCATCTTCAAAACACAAGTAAAGGTCTTTTAATTGTGACCTGATTTCTTTCTCTTCATTGAAAGTCCATTCCACAAAACTTAAAAAGTAAACTACATAAATTGACGTGGTGTCAAATGATTAATCACTATTAATTCTAATGTATATTTATGCATAATTAAAAACACATACATGCGCATGTATATTAAAATGTGTTAAATGTAATATAAATAATAATATTAAATATATTTACACATCATAATATAAATTATATGAATATAAATATACTTATATATGTAAATATTTTCAAAATATATATTGCATGTGCACACATTTATATATACATAGTACAAACAGATTATGTAAACAAAAACTTATTTTGCATGTGATTAATAACAATTAATCATTTGAGAGCACTAAATTAAATCCATTAATTATATAAAACTAAATCTTGGATATGGGACACTTTTTATGAACTTTTTGAAGGTTTGGTGGAATTTTGGACTTTCTTTCAATCCGTTACGTTTCAAAAATATCTTTATTTGCGTTTAAAAGATGAAAAGAAATGTCTTCGGATCAACCTGAGAGCGTGTAATCGATGACTGAATTTTAAATTGTTTGTGATCTGTTAATGAACTTACAGGCTTTCTTAAAAACGGTGTTGCACATGAAACGCTGGAATCGCTCAGCGTAGAATCCAGGCCGATGTACAGAGACCGTGTCCTACAACATAAATGAGATAAACGCTATTCATCTCATTTGGTATTAAACAACTGCATAGTAGCTAATGTTTGCTTTAAAGTAACCTACAGGGGCTGACGACTTACCCCATCGTGAACCAAGGCCTTCCAGGAATGCTCTATTTTTTTTATAAATCTGAAGGAATAACAAAAGGAGAGATATTAATGACGGTCACAGACATGTAAACATGCACATTCAACTGTAATCTGCGAATAGTCACCTGTAGGACTGTAATATATCAATAATCCCAATATAAATCAGTATTCTCTCTCCTCTACTGTTGCGTGCAGGGATTCCTCCCCATCTACGGACAGAACATGAAATAGGACGATGTTAAATACGACCATATACGGCAGCCAAATAAAGGGATAACATGTTGAGAGAAAGACGCATCGGTTAAAAAGTTAAAGCAGACAGACTTGGTATACATAGCAAGACTTAGAAAACAGACGAACCGCGTGGTTCCAATGAAAAGTAATCAAAAACAGAAGTGGGTGAAGAAATAAGACGATGACTAACTGGTCTTCTGTTTCCAGGGTTCCTTTTCCTTTGGCCTCTCCCTGTATGGACTCCATAGCTGTGCTGTAGAGAGCTTTCTGAGCCTGTGGCCTCCGGTGGTCTGGCGTCACGGCGCCCTCTGACCCCCCGCCCTCTGTTACCCCCGCTCGCTCGCGGGATGCCTGGTCTGAGTTATGGATCCCCACCAACAAACTGTAGTCCATAATCTTGAAGCTCTGCAGCAGCTGTCGAGCACAGAGATGGATCACATTGGACAAAAGAGAGAAAAATACCTTGCATTTGATGAAATTCAACTGTGTGTAAATTTACATATTCGCCACTAAATGGTTTAAACGATTATTTATTAATTAATGACACAGGATGCATCTCATTTTCATTTATATGCCCTATTAAACATAAACATTAATAAAACGCAACATTTAAGTGTTACTAATAAAACAATTACATACATTAAAATCAAAAAAGTAAAAAAAAAAGAGATAAGTCTTTTGCATACTTAATGGTCAAATAAAGATAGCAACTAAATCATTTATTATAATTTAATATTTAAATCATCAAATTTACACTAAAATAAAACAATCTTTTTTTAAACTTTTGAATAAAGAAATCAATAGTTTTTATCAGCAAGGACACGTTAAAATGTTACAATGATTTAATTTCTTTTCATCAAAGAATGCTGAAAAACGTCAGTTTCCACAAAAAAATATTAAGCAGTACAAAATAAGCTGTGACAGTAATAATAAATGTTTCACGAGCAAATCAGCATCTCCAGACACTGAAGACTGGAATAATGGCTGCTGAAAATAGCCCTCTTCTAAATGTAGCCAA
>NW_025048417.1:0-13796 GCF_018831695.1 Puntigrus tetrazona | reverse complement strand
AAAAAAAAAAAAAAGAATAGTATGTTGTGAATATTCACTATACACTAGGGATGCACCGAAATGAAAATTCTTGGCCGAAACTGAAAACCAAAAAAGAGGAAACCAAGGTCGAAAAAAACAAAACACCAAAAGAAATTATGCACGATTGCATTTATGGTTATGACTGTGTAATAACTTTACTAAAATCAAGGCATTGCAATCGCATAAATTAATCCTAAAGTTTTAAAGAATAAATCAATTACTGATAATTTAGCACACTGCAACAATGCACAGCATAAAATTACATTCACACTAAAATGTGTATCTTGACCCCACTTATGCGTACATTAAATTATAACGTATATGAATGAAATGTTGTAAAATGAAATGTTCATTTAGATGCATTTAGGTCAAGTGCATTTTTATTTTTTCTCTGTATGACTACTACAACAAAGGACATTCAGAACAAGTGCAACAATATTTTCTCTTTAGGCCTTCCAAAAAATAGTGCATCGAAACAAAGACTGCTATAGCCTATGTGTTAACTGTAGCACTTTAACAACAACAAATGCTCCAAGAATTGCCTTGCCTTTTTAAAAATGTCCGCCACAGACGGAGTGGGAGTGTTAAAGCGTATTTTCTGTGCCGCGTTCCCCTCATATTCCCTTATATGTCCATTTTTTGGCCATTTTTGTGCAAAAATTTTCCGGTGGCCAAATATTCGGTGCATCCCTACTATACACTGCACCAACATCTGCACATACTAATCATGCATTTTAAACTAGCATGCCATAACACTCACACACAAGCATGCACGCTCACCAGGCAGTCCCGCTGGATGGTTTTGGAGAGGGCGTTGTAGTTGTCTGTTTCTAGCTGAATACCCTCGGGCATATCCTGGATGAAATCCAGATCTTTGTAAGTGGGGACCCTTTTGTCTCTCTCTTTAGGGGAGGCACGCCGCTTGTACGTGGAGCCCTTCAGGTCGTACTTGAGGTGCATAGGCACACTGCGGGGCAACAGGTTATTCATCACAACGATACGGATGTTCTTTCCACCCGCCTGAACGCAATACAAGCCGTAAAACTTCGGGAGCAGCGTTCTCTTGTTCTGATTCAGATTCTGAGGAGAAGAAATAGAAAGAAAAATTCTGTAATTGTCGACTTAAAATGCTAGACCGAAAAACGTGCGCGCGAGTGAATAATACTCACCATGAAGTACCCGGGCAGTAGCTTCTGCAGGAACTCTGCCTCTTTGTGCTGCACTGTTTTGATAATAAACTCATCATCGCTTGTCACATAAAATATCGATCCGCTCGCTCCAGGGTTAGACAATTCAATCAAAGGGTCATTACACAGAGAGTACTGCAGACAGAAGAAACCACAAAAACACATCAGGGGGGAGAACGAGCTAATAAAATTATGTGTTAAATGGATCAATTGTTCTTTGCACATACTCCTTCAGAAATGATGGTGCTCAAGAAACATTTAATATTATCGTTATTACTAGTGCTGTCAAACGATTAACTGTGCACTGTGTATATGTATCATGTATATATTAATACACACATATAGCATACATATAGAAAATTTTTATTAAAAATTTTAAAGTATTTACATGCATATATTTATATTTATGTAATTTATATTACATATAAATATATTTAAAACATAAGCATCATTTATTTTGCTTAAATATCCACATGCATGTGTGTGCAATTAATTATTTTTTTCCAATACACGTTGGGACACAATTATTGGTACCCCTAGAAATATTTATGAGTAAACATCTCTAAAGTATTTTGCCATTCATATTCACAATTGAGCACTCCAGTGTGATATGTGTTACATATGATACATGTGGTGATATTTCTTAAATATGTTCTTGCTGAATAATATAATTAATTTCTTCAATAAAATTGTCTTTCTTACCCAAAAACTTTTAATGAAAAAGGTCATTAATAAATACATTTTAAATACATTTTTGTGAGACCTCAAAGAGTGTGTTTGTGGTTCAGCTAACCAGATAATCGTCAGGTCGAATGCCAAAGAGTTCTCTGAAATATCGGAAGGCGATGGGGGCGTAGGTCTTAAACCTGAAGTCACCATGGTGATGTGCCGGGGTCAAATTACTTCCTTCACTGCAGGAAGAAAAAAAGAGACAGGGTTATGAGTTTCTGTTTAATTGCAATGTTTATTATTTACGTAAATTCTAGCAGACTGCCCATGATTATTCAGTTAGATGTTTTAAAAGGCCAAAGACCCTGGCATCACTCTTGGTTTATAGACAAAATCGGCACACAGACGTATGTAAATACAGACGCGCAGGTGAGATACGTTTTTGCACACACCTTGGGAAGAAGATGCTCTCTACTACATAGAAGTCCTGCATGAGAACATCTCTCTCTGCTTTCTGACTGAGGCTGCCCACAGTGTGTGTGATTCCCAGCTGAATGGCACCTTTGAGGGCGGATGAGGTCGTCTACAGGTAAATAAAGCAGAACGCGTGAGAAACGAGCGCAAACAGAGAGGACAGACGGGAAACACTAGATACGGATCACAATGATTGTTTTAAATAACCTACAAATGAGCTGTTACGTAGGTGGTGTGGGAAGATGATGCATTTATAAGCAAAACGGCAATTTCCAGTAAAACAACTGCTGGAATGTGTCTTATTAGTGAGTGGGAGATATATTCTAGATATTTTCCACTTCTGACAATATTCAGTGCGTTTATTCAGTCGGCAGCAATATTTACCACATATGTAAAACGGATGATAATTTGAAATATAAAAAAACTAAATTAAAGCAAGATGAATGACTGAGTCACCGTGATTTAAGCAGACCATTTTGTGGGTTCACAAAAAGGAATCAAACTTAACTTTAAAACATTTTTGCTACTGAAGTTTAAATAGGAGACAGGAATAGATCTTAATACTTTTATTTAAAGGATGCATACTGTATAAAAAGGAAAGGCATCGGCCAAATAGACAGTACCTTAAAACAACAGATTTTTTACATCAGCATTTCAGAATGTGTCATTAATGTGTCTCTTTCCTTTCCAGCTCCACCCTTCGGTCTATTCCTCTTTTTTTTTTACAGCTCGGTTTCCCTCTCTCGCCCTTCCTTTTGTTATGTGAGGGCGCATCTGACTGCAAGCTGACCTTTTTGTAAGTTGTTTCCCCTGTGGGGTCAACTCCTCGGTGACCGATGGTCTTCTTCATACTCTGGGATGATCCCGGCCCCTATTTAGAGAGACAGAGACATAAATAAGTGACTGAAAAAGAAGAGGAGCAGAAGAAAACATCTGGTTTCGTGTTAACAGAGGGCCTCAACTCTATTTAGGTTAACTTTTTGTTTGTCAGGTGTTTCCCCGAGTCAAACAGTCACAGACATTCCTGTCCATCTGTTCGTCCTCTCACTCTCTTGATACAATGCGAATCTTCAATTGACAGTGCTCTCTTTGTTGTGCGTGTGTCTAACTATGTCAATAGTTGCCCTGTTTGAGCTCCTTCTCACATGACTGTTTGATCAACACAGTAACAGAAAGTCAAGCTTACTTCAGCCTACAGGGCTCACGTGTTCGCATGTCTCTACCAATGTCCAGCAACTAAAATACACTCAAACATGGATGAAACTGTGGACACTGAGCTGAGATTTTACAAGTGCTTGGCTAACAGATGCGAAAACAAGGAAAGGCTGACGTCTGTTTAGAGATGAAGCAAGAGGCTGTGCTATATTGTGCATAAATTCATGACCAAAGCGAAATGTTAACCATTCAGAGATCACTACATTTACTATAAGGTACGGCTTTAAAAGATCTTACTTTAACATTAAAATATTCCATATAATCTTGCTACTGAATTGTCATCGCTGACTATATGCAAAGCAGTGTATAATTCCAGAACAAATAATCACGAGTAAGCTCTTTTAATGAATCTACAAAACCTTCCTGATTCAAATCATCGTTATTTTTAATATATAACTTACTGAATCTTTCAGAAAGGCAACATAACTGACATCTGACTCACTTAGTGAACGGCAAGTCATCATAAGTTTCATTTAAGTCTACATGAAGATGGAATGAGTGAGTTATCTACCCTTTCACGAAGAAAATTATGAAATTTGAGGGAATTAATTCCATTTATTCATTGACCGGTTGCTCATATCACAACTGCAGGTTAAGCTGTTACACATTTACAATTTAGAAAACCGTGGTCCCCCAAAACCAAGAAAAAGCAACTTTGATTTCAAAAAGTTCAATTATTGCCAGTAAATCTAAAAATAATAGTTACATGATTTAATGTAGTGATGAAACAATGAACGAAACTGCAGACTCAGCACATTTATAGCCATTAAGAAATATGTTCTATGAATTACACAAACTGGGTAATCCAACATGAGATCAGTCTTACCTCCGTCATGGTCATCTTTCGAACTCCGCTGGATCCTTTGAGGTTGGAGGGAGAGAGAGAAAAAAAAATAAAAATGTATATTAGTTGAGTTCGAAATGGAAAAAACAAAATACAATATGAACTTCACAATTTCTGCCGTTTCGCTTCTCCAGCCTGAAGCCAGTCTCTTTTTACTGAATATTTTTACATTGAGTAGTCGATTTGTCATTCAGTTAGCCTATCTACAATCATATATATATTTTTTTTTTAATCAAATAATTGCAGGCTAGACAACAAAACAATTAGCCAAACCCTGAAACTTTAAAATGTAGCTCTGTACATCTCATATTCAAAATTTGTTAGTCATCTCTTCTCCAATAGAAAAAAAAGGTAAAGTTGTTACAAGCGGACAATGTCACAGGGGGCAAAATCTGTCATGACACCAGGGGTGCCAGACGCTCAGCAGACGGTCACAGCAGATGCTTGCAGATGCTTCACTCAATAAACAACACAGGACAAGATTCACAGTCGAAAAACACCCGGAGGCCTGAAATGAATTTTTTTATTAATGCGTTTTTGTATTTGATTCAGAACGATCGCAAGACAAAAGTTATACAACACTGCCTGTCGTCAAAATAGATTCAGATGCAATGACATAGTGATTTCAAGCCTGCCGAGAGTTTAATATTATTACACACAATTAAGATTAGAATCTGACCAACCTACAGAAATACTGTGTTGTACAATTAAGAAAAATATTGGTTTCACGTGGTGAATCTTTGTAACATATTCAGTCTTTTAAAAATACGGTATAATGATTAGATAAGAAAGTGATCTCATATATATGAGCGAATGTGCAAATGATCTAAAGCTCCCCTTTATGCATTTTTAATAATAAAATTAGCTCATACTAACTTAATATAAATTTAATTTATTAGTAAACAGGACAAAAAAAGTTAGCACGGTTTCTATGACCCATTTGCCAAAATTAGGATTAAAAGGATTAAAACTTTTTTAGTTAGGAATTGTTTTCCCATATCAGTCAAACTCAAAGGATTTTTGCCTCATGACTACCAGAGCCACTTTGCATTTTTGGGTGAAAACATTGCAGTGGTATCGTGATCATCTCCTTGGTGCGGATGAGACATATCTGCCCTTGCTGATAAGTACACCTAACTGCGTAATGAAAGCACGGAAGGTAATTCACCCATTTTTACATGCTTTGCCAACCACTGGAAATCATTGCAGTAACCAATAGCAACGGCTATTTTAAGTTAGGGTGAGGATAGATAAAGGTTATTTCAATGGCCAGCAGATCGAGATATGTGAAAGGACTTGTTATGTTGTCGCACAAGTCAAAGTTGAACAACATGAGAGATAGCATTCAACTGCTTAACTTGCCATCTTACCATGACGCGGACCAATACGCCTAAACACTGTAGCCACAATATGACCAAGTACAGTAGTACAGTATCAGTAGTGACAACTGCATTTAAATAGGGGAATTATCCCCTAAATTACATTTTTACATTGGATTAATCAACACCATTCTAACCAAAGCAAAGTTATGTAGTCTCATGAGGGTGGTATCTGATATTTTTGACCTAAGTAATCCTACAGAGACCAAAGACTGTGATTTTAACTAAAACACCGTCTACAGAGCAGTCAGGTTTTGTTTATGTGGGGAAGGTAGCTTCACAAAGCGGGCTCTTAAAGGGGTCGCCATGTCCACTTATTATAAGCAATAATTCTTAAGCGTACGGATTTGTTGCTTGGCTCATTTAGCATTTTATGGCGATAATAAAGTGGGCAGGCGCAGGTTGCAGCGAATCATTTATTTTGAAGATAACATTTTTGGATGTATTTATCATAGACATAATTATTATTTGCCATTTTTAAAAGCAAGATCTGGAAACACTGAGTCAAGACATGCCTCCCTTCTTTTTTGTTTCTTTAAACACAACTCATACGCTTTTACGTCAACAAACAGCCATTCAATTCAGTCCACTCCCATTAATCACTGAACTGTGTGTATGCAGAACAGGATTAAGCACAAAAAAGTTAAACAAACAAATTTAACCATCATTTTGGCAATCCTTCCAGTTTCAAGAGTGAGTTCTGTTCGGCACACGCACAAAATGGCAAATATGGGGAATTACTACGGTGTTTGAATGTGGTTGTCACTTCTGAAAGACGTGTGCTTGGCCTATGTAAAGACTTATCCGGTGTTTCAATGCCCAGGAACTGTGATATATTTACATGTTCCCACAGATTGCTGGACCCTTTCATCATCAGTCTGAAATATCAGTTCCTATTTCCATCTGCCTTAATTACACAAACACATGAGTCACAGTTACAGTTTTTAGTTTCAAGACATTCCACCGATCCCCCATTCATCGAGCTTAAATCGCCACTGCAAACGAGACCAGACAAGCCATTTTTGTTAATTGGCACTCAGTCTCACACAGCACAAACAGAGCCATGCATGTACCTCTCCGAGAGGCCAACAGCCTCCAAAACGGAGTCCTTAGATCTGTAGGGGTAAAACAGTTATTTCAATGCGGACCAAAGTGTCAGCACTTAGACCAGTGTGTGCTAAAATTATCCCCCTGAGTGGTTGAGAGACTGGACGGGTGTTTCATTGGTGGGTGAGTATAAGTGTTTGTTTGAATGGGTGGGTGTATAATGTTTGTTTGGATGGGTAAGCATTTGTCTGGGTGTTTTTTTGCTTGTCTGGATGGGTGTTTTTTTTGATGAGTGTTTGCTGTTTGTTTGGTTTGGTTGGGGTGGGTGTTTGTTGTTTGTTTGGATGGGTGAGTCTTTATTCAGATGTTTGAATGTTGGGTTGTTTGGACGAGTGGGTGTTGGTTGGTCTGTTTGGATGGATAGATGGATGGAAGAATGGGAAGATGAACAAATAGATGAGTGAGTACTGAATAGATGGAAGGATGGACGGGTGGGTGGTTGGCTACGTGAGCTGATGAATGGATGCACTGATAGACGGACAGGCGGTTCAGTGCAAGGGCGGATGAATACGTGGATGGGCGAATGAACGGTTTCCGAGAGAGAAATTTAGGTTGTCTCATAGTACTGACACATGAAACCAAAGAATTATAAATGTAGACTTTCCTTCATTAAAAACACACCGTTTTAACAGATTATGGCCTTGTTTTGCGTTAGATCCTTAAACCACAAAGCAAGTAAAACGACTACTAAGAGAAAACACATGGCTCATCTCTTGAGCTAGTCTATATTTAGGCCAAGCTTAAGAGATTCACTTTCTCTCAAGAGTGGTAGGGAACAAATCTTGTACCTCAACAACAAACAACACATTTGAGGTCATGAATTGTGGCATAATAAATTGCGGAGGTTTAGACTTTCTGTCCTATTTCATCTGGGTCGAGTGAGACGGTTTTTGTCCCATTTTCCCGTTTATATTTAGAGCAAAAGAACAGCCTGCGCCATCATCAAGTGTGCTTGTCTCTGAAAGCACTAAAAATACTTCCAAAAGAGCGCTAACTTTGTCCTAATGTGGGTTACCCACACAAAATACCATGATATTCTGAGCGAACAGACACAACCATCCAAATAACGACCACCTGATTGGCTTCAGCACCTCATACAAGTGAAGTCAATATATCCTTCATTTCCCAAGGGATGTTATTTTTACTCAGTGGTCAATGAAGACAGACAGAGAGTCGAAGAGAGTAACCACTCACAGGACAAACACCGTTAATGCCACTTACATCCAAATAACCATTTAACTAACACACAGACAAAAACTGATTCAAGTGTGAAAGAGACGAATGTATTATGACTTTGTCATGAGTTTCGTTACAAACTGTTGAAATAGATTCACAGTAAGTGACTAAATAACTTTAAACTCCAAAAGCAGTTTCCTGAAAATCTTAAAAAAAAAAAAAAAAAAAAAAAAAACATTTCTGAGGGAACTCCTTAGCTCTTGGTCAAACTCCTGACAAAAAGCTGTCATTCTTATATGAACCCTGAAAACACGTATAATTTGGCTTATTATGTGAATCACAAATTATTGCTTAATTAAACAAGCAAACCAATTTAACATTTTTAATTGTACTTTATTCAATATGTATGGGTGAGACTGTAAAGTACTAGCGCACAGGAAAACTTAAACCTGGGTATTTAGCTTAATTAGCATGAGCTAGTTAAATATTAAAACGATATAGGTATCGTTTTGTTGTTGTAGAGAAATTTGTTAATATTTCATATATTATGCCATTTCTGTCATTTCTCGTGACATTTAACAAACTGAGCGTTACAAAATGTACTAAAAAAACTCTGAGCAGCTTGGATACATTGGTGCAAACGCTAACATGTCTTATTTAAAAACAAATCTGTAATAAAAAAATAATAATAATCATAATTAAAAAAAACTAAATAACAAATGAACGTCTCGTGCTGTTGTTGAAACTCGACAACATGTAACGTTATAAAGAGAAATGTATATAGAATGGTTCATTTAACTGAGCAGTACGTCCAAAACAAGCCACTTTAATAGTAAACAGCCTAGATTATTTTTAACTGAATTATATGCATTATTATGACGCTAGGTTATTTATTTCAATATTAGCTCTGTTATTTGTTTGATATGGCTGAGCTAGTTAGCTTATAGCATATTAGCCACAGATCATCATCGATCTGGATTATTTCAGGAAAACCTTCACACCGTAGATCAACTCAGTTCAATAAATTACTCAAACACATATCCAATAAGCAACATACATGTTACGTTTACAAACTAATATCGACAATATATTACATGTATTTTTTTTCCGAACAAAAGGCTTGATTGAAGCCAGTAAACACACTGAATCAAGCCAGTGCTAGCAGAAACGGTGAATCCATGGCAACAAATCAACACTAAAACACACAGAAAACAATACACTCGACTCCATATCGCTATAACAAGATAATAATTTAATTTACCTGGAGGGGCGGATAAGCCCGTGTCGGGTGGACCGGCGGACGCCATTTTGATTCGGGTTTAGCGTCTGGACCCGATCCCTGACCGGAACCAGACAGACAGACTAGTGTCCGGTTCTGCTCGGTCTGACTCTCTGGCACCCTTTACTGACCCTAACCGAGTCTATAATCAGTACTACAAAAGCTTTTCTAACAACTCTCTACGCAGTCTATGATTAGATATCGTATTTATCCAAATAATAATGTATAAAGTAAATGATATATCCGCACTTCACATGTGTATACTGACGACAGTCTTGAATAGTGCACGTCCCATTAGTTTGGTTTGTGAAACAAACTCACCAAGCCTTTATGTACAGTGCTAAAAATAACAAAACTGTTCACAGAACAGATAACATCTTGGACAGGTTGAGCGTGCATGACATTTGAAGTCATTGCACACTGGGAGCAAAATAGGAGTTTAAATTTTAAATAATAAATCTAAAAGGTACGCGTTATAATGCATGTTATTTAAAAAGTAAAAAAAAAAATATAACTCACTGTGGAAAAAAACACCCTATGATTGTTAGCTGGTTTAAGCTGGTCTGCCAAAGCTGTTTATGTCAGGCTGTTTACGCCTAAAATGTAAGAAAACCACTCCTTCTTTATTGTAGTCTATTATAGTATTATAGTTATTATATCATTGTCTGAACGTGTTCACTATGTGTGCGTGTGTAGTACATGTGTGTGCTGTATATATATAGTAAATTATATTGGGTGAGAACAACATCCAATTACAGAAGACTTTTTATTTTTATATCTTATATACATATAATAATTTGTGGTCATTTTGGGAACAGAGGGGAAACGTTGTAAACAAAACATTTTGAACTGTCCAAGCAGTTTTTTCATATATATATATAAAAATGCTGAAAAATGTCTCTTGCTAATCTGTAAAAAGAGATTTTGCAATAAAACTGCATAGAAGACTAACAAAACGGTTTGCACAGTGTACATATATTACTTTGTTCAGCTCAAGTGTACATATATTGAAACGTCTGTAGAAAACCGATCCGCGGTCACAGCATCAGGGGTTCTGTCTGACTCAGACCAACAGAAGCTGAGGGCAGTTCTTCCTCCTGCTGTCTTTATCCGCCTTGCCGATATAGCGCAGGAGCAGCTTTGTGGCACATTTGACACGGTTTTTGATTTTGGGTGCACAGCAATGAGGTTTCGCCAGCTCCGCTTCACACACATCATTCAGGTGCATGTCGAGCTGTAAGACGATAATGCAGACAGTTTTAATTTGAAAGCCAGTGTTAAGATAAAGAAACTTGTTCTTGTTTACAAGTACATTTCGATTTATTAGGCATGTTTAATCATGCCTCAATCCAGCAATCTTGGACTCACCTCTGCCTCTATACATGCAGGTCTCTCCTCTAACACTAGAGGGCAGCACCGATCAACCATTTGATCCACAGAAAAAGGGAAACCCTTCCTGTGGGAGATAAATTAGATTAACTATTTTAGTATTTCCAGTACCTGACGCTTGGTGCGTGTTGGTATAACCAAAAATAATGCATTAGAATTCAATTAATAAAACTTTGCACATTAAAAAAGCAGACTTTTAGTTAAATATATATTCGGATATAGATTTTCCTTGTCCTTGAACCAATGTTTTGCCATGCAAAAGGTTAACCAATGCCGAGATTATTTTTTAACTATCGTTGTTTTGGCTAGATTTCACGGTCAGTGTTATCTGAAAGGAAACAGACAAACCTAAACACAGATAATAAAAGCACAAAAACAACAACATATTATCTCATAGAAATGTTTCGGTCAAATAAATGCCACGGCAAATAAATCATTCTTATTTGTGAGTTTGTTAAACATGCAATTTTGAATGAAGAGGGACTCACATGCTCTGAATAGCCGTATGCGTATGGCATAAATCCTGGAGGGTTGGAGGAGCAGAAGGAGGGCTGAGTTCTCCTTCAGTGGATCTATATTCTGGATCTGGAGCAGAAACTGCAAAACAGGAGTACAGCTCTTCCCCCTTCTTCTTTCCGCAACACTCAAACTGCCTTCCTTTGGCTTTCTTCTCATCTTTACAAAACCTATCCACCATCCTCTTCCACTGAAATCAAAAGAGATGAATATCGCTGCTTATTAGTCGAACGAGAAAAGGTTTTTTCTTTTCAGCTTAAAGGAATGGTTACATTTGCTACTTAGCTCTGATGTGTTCGATATAGTGGAGTGTTTTATGAGTTCAGACGCTGCGAGTTCAAATGTGAATCATCTCCGCACCTTCTTTTCTGCGCAGCGTTGTTCGCCCCTTTTCTCCTTACAGCACTGGTTGTATTCTCTCTCGAGGATATTGATTGCCTTCGATTGCCGGACCAGCCAGCCGTAGCCGGTGCGAGGAAGACACTTGGGCACGTATCGAGGTCGCATCTTGTGGTGAGCGCAGATGTGCGCTATGTTGGAGGAATCGGGGCGGCCGGGTGGAAAGCTGATGGATGGAACTGCTGTCTGCTTCATAAGAGCTTTTGGAGAAGCCACCAATGAGCTGAATGATTAAAGAAAGAGCAAGTTAATATTTTGTTCAGCGTTTATACATTGCTTATTCATTTTTTATTTAATTCTGTCTCTGTAAATCTGCTTATTTTCATGGTGGGACGAATAGGTATTTGTCATCACCGCTTAGTACTAGGAAAATTAGTACTTGAAATTTATTATTTTTATGGGTTGAGAAGATGACGTACATTTTTCTATCCAACTACATTTTTGTCTACGTTGAAAAAAATCTTATTGAAGTATTAAGGTGTCAAAAATCTGTTGGTATAATAGTCCAGTTATGTCTGGAACCCATTAAAATTGATTTAAAAACAAATTAAATACTTTTGATGTTTTGCTCTTCTTGGACATCTTTGCAAGTTATTTGCCCAATTTATAAAATAATCTCGTCTGGAACTGAAGTAACATCACACAGTTCAATATTAGAGGCTGTTGGAAATGTATAAGGTTTAGAAGACTCCGTTTGATATTTTGTTAAACATGAACTTTACGGATTTTAGTTTTTTTATTTATTTAGTTTGCCAAATTTGAATTTCAGGTGGCCCAACAATAAAATCTTGTATATACAAACCGATTAATACATTTAAAAGTGAACTTTTCAGTTTAGGTCACTGATTATTTGTCTTTTAATACTTTTACAATACCATACACAGTATCATGTGGCTTAACTATTAGAGAACATTTCCAAGATACGGCATGAAACTCATACATTGGCAGATTCTTATGGAAAAGATGCTGCTCTGTAATCTAAAAGTGTACTTTATATGGTTAATATTTTAAAATCGAAATAACTAACTAGATCAATTAAAGTTCTTGATTGCCTTGCAGATGAAACTATTGCTCACATGCCTTTCTAGTTGCATTAGTAGCCACATTGGGGTCTTCAGTCTGATACATTTTATCATTTTATCATTAAATCAAATCTGACAGTGAGCCATCTTGCATTACGTGTCATATTATAGAATTGGGGCAGAAGAGAGAGAGAAAAAAAAAAATAAATTCTTAAACAGTTTATTAAAAAAACATTTATTTTTAACGTTGTACAGAATTTATTTTAAGCAGTCTTTTCATTTTTTTTATGTGAGCATCTATCATCATGTGGCATAACCAATGTTGGGGGAAAAATTAAAATAGTTAGTAGTCACTTCAAAATCGAGTATATTTACTAGAGATCAATAACACAGGGTAATAAAGCTGAATGAAGAGAAGAACACCTCCCTTTTCTTAGTCATCTTGCTCATCTATGCTCTTTAATAAGAGTGTTCCTAAATATTCCATGTTACATGTGTGACCATTCCCAGAGGATATCTATGAAAAAGCTTGAACATACTATGTATGCATTTTACAATTTAAAAATACAGAGTAAAACGGTAGACCACATCAACGCTCAAGTTATTTCCATGACTGTATTCATTTAAAATAAAAAGTTTATTTGGGAAAAAAAAAAAAACAATTATATGACATCACATCATTTGTGAGGCGACTGTAAACTACATGCAAATGGAGACGTTATGAAACCAATGTGAGAACAGGGGGTTACAGAAATATATACCATAAAATAAGCTAAAAATGGTTTCTTAACATCTTTGTAATACTGAAATGTTGTTAAAACAAAATATATACTCGGGTAACATCACAGACATTTTTCTTTTTTAAATGCCCATTAAAAACTCAAACTAAAACACACTGTATACTCCAGCAGAAACCTACCCTTTGCAAGCACTGGGGTTAAATTTGAAGCCTTGAATCTTTTGAGTGTTGGCATTTGAGTCTTCGGAGACGACGTGATATGAAGTATCTGAAGCCTCTTTATCAAAACAGCTCCACCTGGCCTTCCCCTTCTTCTTACAGCAGAAGTAGTGACTGGTCTTAATAGAGAATTCCTCAGTGCAGAAGGCAGACAGACGCTT
>NW_025048416.1:0-355 GCF_018831695.1 Puntigrus tetrazona | reverse complement strand
ATACAAAAAAAAAAAAAAAACACTAATCAACAACAATGAGGTATTGGACATGTAAAACGTAAAAGAGAGGCCGTTAAGTTAAGAAAACAAAACTGTCAAAGCGGTTTACTCTGATTGCCAATGTTTTGGATACTTTCTGACCAAAGACTAAATCTGATTAAATCTGACCTTGAATGTATTATATTCAGGGATACTTGCTCGATGGTGCAAAAAAATCTTCCATGTAAAAACAAAAGTAGACAATAGAACGAAAGAAATAGAACTTTGTATAGAAATATTAAAACGACCCAGATCTGAAGTCTCTGCTTTAGTAATGAGAGGAATTCAAAAGCAGTTAAAAACTGGATTATTTAAA
>NW_025048415.1:0-11012 GCF_018831695.1 Puntigrus tetrazona | reverse complement strand
AAAAAAAAAAAAAAAAAAAAAGTGTGTTCATTTGTGAAGATAATCATGATGAACAGAATTACACAGCCTACTTATTTCCCACAATAATCTAATGAAAGGAAAACCAAGAATGGTTGGCATTACTGCAGCGCTCCATTTAATTCGTTGCTGTTTTCCTTTAGTTTAGTGGCACGGCATTCATACGCCAACACTTTAAAGTAGTAGTTCTCGATTTATACTACAACCAAAGTACCTGAGGTGCACGTGAGCTTGGACAGAGGGTCCTGCGTGTGAATATAATCTTATGAAAGCTATTATTAGTAGGTGTAATAACGTCAAGGCTCTCACCGCTTGTTCAGCGCAACAGATTTGCTCTTCTGGTGTTCCGTTGAGGCCACAGCAGACGCTGTACCAGGACTGGAGCTGATTGATAGCATCAGCCTGACGATGCAAATGGCCAAAGCCATCCTGAGGAAACGTGTCTTTAGGGTACCGGACCGGAGCTTTGCTGAACCGACAGATATCTTGCAGGTTGCCAGCATTTGGAAGGGCTGGCGGGAAATCAACCTCTGGACCCGTCCTGGGTCCCATGGAGCGAGGGCCAAACACTGGGCGACCTGATAAGGCATGGGGAGAGATTTTTGAAAATGTAAACGCAGACTACACCAAACATTTTGATACCCGTACAGTGCTATTCAACAGGTGCTATATTGATTAAGTCTAGGGCTTCTTAAACTAGAGCATTTTATAGAAACATAAAACGTTCATCTAAAAGACCACTCTCGGTTCTTTCTCAGATGTTGAGATACACTCCCAAACCAAAACACGTTATAGCGCGCAACTGTACCTATTGGGACATCCCCGGCGTGAAAGTTTGTGGCTTCTCTCTGGGTCATGTCTAAAGAGACTGCAGGTAAACGCACACACAAAAAAGGAAAGGATGTAAAACACCATCCAAGAAATTCACTGACTTTTCATTAATAAACACAATGGAAACGCCAAAGGATCACTCACCCATCACTTTGGAAAGGTCGGGAAGGATTGGTCTCTGTAGCATCAAATAATCCAGCTCTGGAACAACACAAATAAAGTGTAAACTCTTGCTTTACATATTTTTAAAGTGCTTTTTTTAAATTGGTAAATTTGTGGAAACATGAACAGCTATGGATAAGCTTGCTTCAAGAAAAAAAAAAAAAAAAAAAAAAAAAAAAACACACACACACACACACACACACACACACACACATTACAGATATAAACCAACTGATCAATCAACAGGAGAAGTCAATCACTGATCACGGCCTTACCCTCATGAGTAAGTGGCAGCTCTCGCTGAAATTGATCTGCGAACGAAGGAATTGTTTTTTTTAATTAATTTGAAATTTGGTGATGCCTACTGAAAAATACAATAGAAACCATCACAGAAATTCCAATGGTTTCTACAAATATCATTACAAAACTTCAACTACTAACTACTAACCATTTAAAGGCCATTTCCTGTGGTGTGTTTTTGGGACACATTCCATTACAATTTAGTGTAACTTTTAACAAGCCACCAGTCAAAGGCAAGAAATGACCAAGGACTTGACAGTTTCCTTTAAAACCAATACAATTCCTGTGATGGTTTCTATCGTGTTTTTTTTTTAAACAGTAATGAATGGCATTAACAAAACCGATATTATTTACCTACACTTGACTATATTAAAAATATGGCAGCATATTATATTTTAAACATAAATTCAAACAGACCTTCATCAGCCAGCGTGTCAGTACTTTCTCTTTGAGGAGCAGGAGGGTCTGGAAAAGTAGGACATATCGGCATTAGTCAGTAGAGGGGAGAAAAAAAAAAAAAAAAACTTGGATAACATCCAGAACATCTGCAAGCTGGTTTTATGTAACTCGGGTGTCCACGGGGGGGAAAAAATCCACTCACAAACAAACAATGCCAAACGAAGCATGACATAAATAAACAATTTCTATACCACCGTGAACGCCCCAGGAACATATAGTCCTTATCATAAATCCCGAACACGATATATAAGCAAAAGTCCATGTCCGAGGTATGTTAACGACATGAAAACATTAACGTGACAGGCCTTACCTGCTAACGCGTCGCACAGAAGAGCGAGGGAAAGCGTCAAATAAAGTCCCACGCCGCGTGAGGAGCTCATGGTCGGTGATGTCCCCTCAGACAAACACTTCTCGGTTAAAGTGAACGTGTATCAGACGCGGAGCCCGCTGACTGTGTGCTCGCTGTTTCGCTCTTCAGCTTTTAAAGGCAAACCTAAACCCTCCTTTGCATGAGCCATGTGAAGGAGGAGGAGGACCGTATTTTGCTTTCGTAGACTTGCTGACACACTTTAACTCCTTCGCATTTAGCCTAATGTTGCCAGTACGGGCCTGTGCCAGACTAACCCCCGAAAATAATAAATCACTCATTTCCATGTCCCTTCCTTTCCCAAATCGATCCACACGTGTTGCTTTTATCGAAATAAGAATATGCTAATCGTTTATGATTTTAATAACCGCTTGGTCGTGAACTGAACTAGCATACTACTATAGTAAAGATTTCCAAAAACACTGCTAAAGGATAAAATATATATCTAATATTTTTGTTCGTGCGTTTGCAGTTGCCCTTAATTAGCCTGCATTTATTTTAATTTTTTTTTTGTTCATTAATTAAGTTAGTTAGTTGACACTTTCAGGCTAGATGTACTAATTTAAAGGATTCGGATCAAGAGTCTTTTCTGAAAACAACAACAAAACTCTATCATTGCTTTTTTCTTTTCATCAAAAAAATTGTTTATTCAACACACATTTATGTTTCGTGACAACATGCCACATTAGGGAAAGTGGTTTCATTAAACAGGCGTTTAGTATTTTCAACAAAATCGTGGTGGGATACAATTTTGAAACAGAAAACATGTAAAAGATTAACTTACTATAACTCTACAAATATCAAAACACTGTTGTTGTTGTTGTTGTTGTTGTTATATAACATCTACAGCATCTACAATGTGGCACCCTATGCTGACAATTATGCAAAATATGAAACTTCATGAACAAATTATAAAACATGTAACTTTTCTTTCTTTTTTTTTTATCCAAAAGCTGTAACGTAACTATTATTTAAAATACTGTATGAGCAGTTATTTAAGGTTATCATTTAATTTCATTGTGTTTATTTATTTTGGAAAGGTGTTTAAATCTGACAATCAAAACATACATCTCAGTCAATGTAAGTGGACCATTGACTCTTGACCTACGTTACGTGATGCCCTTGTGAAACTGACAAATAACGCTAATTCTTCTCTTCCGATTGGTCATCATCTCCACACTCTAATTATTGTATCAGCATCAGGTGAAAAAAACACCTGTTGACTAACAGTTTGGAGACACAGCCCAGTTGACATGCAGCACCATCGGGGTTGGCCTGTCACGTCTCGAATGCATTCAGGGCGGTGTGTTGACGACGATTCCTGGAATTCCTGTCTAACAAGTCTAAACATTGTGTAATAATAAGCATTAAACCGATGTCAAGATATTAAAACATTTCTTCTTCTGTCAAAACACTGCATTTCTAAACCTTACATTGTACTCAAAGTGGATATGTGTATCATAGATATGTTTGACATAATCTCATATTTATGCTCACAGTATTCAAATCTTCATGTTTAATGGCAACATCTAATACAGTATGCAATTGTAGAAGATGGACATTGCTGTATGCTGTTTTGGTATTACTCACAAACACATGCCATTCAGCAGCAACTCATTTACATTCAGCGCATGCAAATGTAAACCAGTGACAGAATATTGACGCTTTGAGGTTTGCAAATATTATCATTTTTTGTCTATTTTTGTTCTATTTCAAAATATACTCCTTGAAGAGATTCGCCAACTTTATAAACTGACTGAATTATGAATCACGATTATAATTATAATACGCTCATCCAAATCTAACCATATAAAACCCACTGTATCATATTTGATATGTAAATATCCAAAGCCTCTAAATTAGCAACGGGATTACTTTTTACTGTGAAATCTTTTTTATTTATTTATTTTTTCTAAATTTAACGTAAAACTTTAGCTAAAAGTAATAAAGTGAACACTACTGGACTGAGGCAAGGTTTAACTGATCATTCATATTTTTATTATCTAAAATTGTAATATATAATATTATCAAAAATCACATGTGTATCAAGAATATTGGCATTGGGGATTACAAATTTAAGAATATGCTGATCCTATGCCCTCACATATTAATGACTTGAAAAACTAAAGTAAAATATATTTTAGTTTTGTTTGTAACGGTGGCCCTTGATGCCTCTTCCCCAGTCTTTGAATAGTTATGCTGATTGTATTAGTTACAATATAATCTATGAGAATTTCCCCTTTTTGGTCCATCAGCAGCTGCACTGAGATTTTTGTCCTCCTCGAGTATGAGCTCCATATTTTCATCAAGCTATATGAGCCATAAAATCCTGATCTATATCAAATATTATTCCCAATAAAGGTTTGTTGATTTTTTTCCCCCCTAAAGAATAAATGAACTGTTCTATTTTAAAAGATTAAATATTTACGGGTTGAAGACGTCAGTTGAATATTATAATTGAGTCAATGGTCAATGGTCGTTGAATTATTTGTATCATATCCATATTCTTGTTTTTACTTTGTGCCTCTCACAGCAGCAATTGTCTGTTAGTTAAGCATTTTTTCTTGAGTAATTCTATTTAAATAGGTATTTTGGCTACTAATAGTATACTAAAAATATATTTACATATTAAGTCTGCTAAATTAGGATGCTTGAGGTCCAATTAAAGATATGCTGAATTATATTTGATTGCGCTAAAGTGTAACTATTGCAAGTATACTTTAGGCACACTTCTTCACACATACCTTGCATTTAAAAGCCAATACTATCCAAAGATCATACAGTCCTCATCAACAGTGAAATTAAAACATATATTATATGCATTGTACCAAATGATGTTTGTAAGATCTGCAAGTTTCGAGCAATATGTCAGTATATATGGTAACAGATCTGAGTATGAAATAGTATAGTAGAAATAGTAGTAGTATGAAATAAATGTATTTGAAATATATGACTTTTTTTTGTATTGGAAAAAACAAACTAAAGTGTGTAATGGTGTAATGGCTCACTGATTTTGGTTCCAGGTACGGCTGGCAGGAATATCTCAGATGTGGAAGTGAGCAATAGAAAAATAAGTTCTCAGAAACTAACAGAGCCGACCTAGATTCGGTCTTACATTAACTAACGCAACATTGCTGATGCTAATGGCCTTGGATTGGCAGACAGCGCTTGTATTTCTTGTGTTGTTGAGTCACTGCTTTGGTTCCCTTGGACACACTGTATCAACATAAACAAAGACATGAGGCATATATGCTGCGCTGTGAGTCTGGGAACTAAATCCGCTCTGACTTATCTTAGATATAATACATGAGACCTAAAATAAATGGAAGATATTTACTAGAGCAAAGTATGACTCCAAACACCGTGTCAGCAAATTGAGTCAGTGAAAACAGAAGTAAAAAAAAAACCCATCAAATGCACAAAAGGAAAATGCACAGTATTATTTTTTTTGTTTTAATTTACAATTGTAATAGGCTAAAGAAAACAGCTGAGGATTAGATTTGTAAATAGTAGAAACTCCAATAAAAAATTATCGTAATTACACAATTGATTACATTCAAGGTGCAATTCACCGCTGACTCACGTCTGAATGGTTTGGCAGAGAATTCATCATTTATTCTGACCTTAATCCGTCTGGGATGAATTGATGGATTCAAGGATACATTGCAGTCATGATGCAAGCGGCCCTTGTCCAAAACAGGTGATTTTTACAGTTGGATTGTGGAAAGAATAAAGTACCCGAGGTCATATACTTTACAAGCGCTGTGTGGTTTTACGTTTATGTTAGTGGCTGTCCAAAATACGGAGTCTCTGATTGCCAAACTCTGCTGGATTTTCAGTCAGAACCGTGATATACCGGAATCAATAAGCAATGATTCAGAGGAGCTTAGCTGGTGGTTACTTGTCAAGCTGTTACGGACACTGTGGCTCCTTTGAGAATCAGTCATGGCTGAATTTGAGCCACGGCTGAGTGACACAGTTCGTACTGTCAGACGTGAGTGTAGGGCTGAGCGCAAATGTATGTGTCGTTTCAAATACTCAGGGACTGCTGGCGGCATTATCAGAAAACAGTGAAATATGCTACAAGACAGTACATTTCTGAAATGATTTTATCAAACTGGAACAAGCCATGTGTTTTAAGACTATCAGTTCTATTCTTCATGCCCCGCAAATAGTCTGTGTTGATGTTTCCTCTGCTGCTTGTGAAAATTTTCTTCACTCTTTCATTGATAAGGTAACATCTAGGGCTCTGTCCTTTAGTTCTACTGTGTTTAACAATTTTGAGCCTGTGACTTTGTCAGTATTGCACAGGATTGTTGGTCTCCAGGTTCTCCATATGATGATGTCCCTCCTTGACTTTTCAAGCAGGGTTTATCCTCTGTGCTATCATTTGTTAATAGCGGTCTGTATTCAGGTGCGGAGTCTAATTAAAAAACCTGGTTTGTTTTTTTTTTAGCTTCTTTTTAAGAAGAGACCAGGAGACTCTTGGTAAAGCAGGAGTTCGTTTTTATTTCGTTGCTGTAGCCATCTGCAAGAAGTCTTCAAGAAATCTTTAAGAAAATCGTCAAGCAATCTCCAAGAAAATCTTCAAAAAATCTCCAAGCAAAAAATCTAACTGAAACATGCTAGGTTGAAGTTTATATGTTTCAGAAGGGGAGGAGTACACAGAGGCGGAGACCAGTAAAACAAAAGTATGCAAATGCAGATCAGGAACTTAGCCCAGAACAGGAACTTTCCCGATCCTTGATCTATTTAGCATCTAAGTGTCATTCAAATGCATAGGTGTTGTAGAGACTAAAACAAAAGGCACAGTTGTACCTCAGGATTAGCATTCACACTTGACCTACCAGATGTTCAAGAACTGAAAGACAAAAGATAACTTTCTCGGGGCTTGGGCTTCCTGCTCTTAGAACGTTAATCACAATACACATTCAGCATATAATGATATATTGGAATCTGTGTTTAACCTTTTATGAATTCGTAATACAACAACTGCAATGGTTCAGGTGCTCACTTTCTGTGTTAGCTGTGATGGTTCAGTATCCTCTTCGGCTCCTCTTTTTTTTGTGGGATACCGCAGGGCTCTGATTTAGGCCCTCTCCTTTTTTCACTTTATCTGCTACCTCTTGGTTCAGTAATCGGGAAACATGACTTATCATTATTCTATTGTTGTGCAGATGATAGCTAAATTTATGAAAAAGAATGACACTCTCAGACCACTACCACTTTTTCCAATTGATGCAGCTGGCTGCTCCTGATTGTGCCAGCTTAGAGGGAATGTGGTACATTATGAAATTGATTCGCCTCTGCCCATCAGATAATGCCTCTTCATTGCTTTTATTTAAATCATCTCTTAAAACACATATTTTTTCGTTGGCCTTTGACACCTGATGTTGATGATTTTTTTATTATTTTAGCTCTCTGTGATCTCTTAATGTGTTCTTAGTTGTATTTAAATCTTATTTATTTGTGTATTTTGTATTATTTTTATGTACGGCACTTTGGCTCACTTATGTGTTTTTCAAAGTGCTTTAGAAATAAAGTTTGAGTTGAGACTTGAATTGACATAATGCATTTGTTTTTTAGACAATTATTTAAATATGCATCTTTCATATAGTCGAGAACTATATGGAAAGTAGGCCTACTGCTGAATTCTAGATAAACATAACACCCCCATTTAAGACAGTTTCTCAATTTTTTAAAAAAACAGAAAAGTTTTCTTGCTCATTCTAACATTTTAGAGAGCTTTCCCCTCGATACAAGGAAAACAGAAGGAAAGGACTGAATTCAAACTATGTGGGCTACTTACTGACAAAAAGAAATTACGCTTTGATATTTAGCCTATAAATATTAACAACAGATATCTGACATGTTATCATTTGTCATTTGTAACTGTCTCAGCTGTTGAATGCTTGAACCTCATTCGATGACGAACATTTTAGGATGTGCAGTCAGCAAATTGTATCATTTTTTTGACTTTTTTTCTAAGAACGGATCATTACTCAAATGCGAGTTATAAAGTCAGAATTAAGACATGAACACACAGTTCTGAGAAATGTTTTTATCTTGCAATTCTGACATTTTTCTCAGAATTATAAATATATGTATCTAATAGTTCTGACTTTATATTGCAGAATACTGAGGAAAAAAGTCAGACTTTCGAGATAATTTATTATTACTTTTTTTATTCAGAAACGGAAACGGGCTTCCACAGTTTAAAGATCCACTCAAACGCATTGTCTGCTTAATTACGATTAAAACGGCAGAAAGTTTCATTGGAAAATCCCATCAGTGTCGAACTAAATATTACAAGCATCCGCATCAAGGCAGGAATCCAACGCTTTTGTAACCTTTGAGGCATTGCAGCACGGGCATATGTTATCCCACAAACCTGTGCGTGCACTGGGCAGTTGGTTGTAAAACACAAATCGTCACTAAAGGAGTGATTAAAAAGGAGTAAAAACTGATAAGAGTAAAAAAAGCATTGTTTGTAGCCACAAGAAATATTTGGTTGGTTATGACTAAAAATCAGCTCACATTCTTCTGAGGTCATTTGATATTGTGAAACCAGAGTATTACACAAATACACATCCCGTGAAGTCTCGGACTGAGATGCAGATATTCTTTTACCACGTTCTGTTCCCCTACTATTCCCTAGTCTGATCTGGGTGAATTTCACCCCGTTGTTTTTGCTTCTGACAAAGCCTTTGGTTTTCGTTTTTCATGAGAAATGTTGAAAATATTTGCAATTCTGCCCAATAACATTGTTATGAGATCTATTAACACATAGAAGCAATTAGAAAGTGAGCAACGAGGGCTGTATGACATATGTGTGAGTCAGAAGACTCGGTAAAAACTCTTTGCTCACAATTCAGATTCACTAATGGGGTAAATTCTTCACATTATTCCTGGAGACAGTCCCAGCCTTCGTACTTTTCAGATGTTTATTTGAGGCCTTTTCTGCAAAGCAACAACAACAGATAGGTAACAGGTATTTATGCTCCAAAACGGAACAAAACCAAAAGAATAACAGGGTTTCGTCCTCGGTCTTAGCGATAAGTTAAAGTCGACGCAAAATACAACATGGAACTGCGTCAAAAATAAAAAACCAAAAACTAGAACAGGTAGGGAAAATGCACAGAGGCTTTTGATTTATAAAGCACACGTACTCCTGCAAATAAACATTTGAACATTTGTTTATAGATTTCCACAAATTAAGACAAAATAAAACTGTTGTCGATCTAAGTGTCTACGCAAGCATATTGAATAATATTGTATTCCACAGAAGTATTCTATACATTTTTAGACCTTTATGCATAAATATTGTCGAATCTGTGTGATAATTCTTCTGCACAGAGAAAATCCATCTTAAGATGGTCTGTTTGAAGGGAATGCTGAATTCAAGGACACGATGAAAGATAAGCATTATAAGTGCCAAGACGAGCTTTAACAGCAGGGGAGTACAAAAAAAAAGCTGATACGCGAGGTGTCAAAATAGAACATATTTAAATTAATGCACTAATGTAACAGGCTATGAGTAACAGAAGTCACTAAGCATTCATGTCTCTGTCTGTACTGCCTGAGAAATCAAGAAAGAGGACAGAAGAGGGACTCAAAATCATCCGCAGTACCAGTTCCTTCTTCCACGACGCTTTAAGATCTGCAAATATCATTTATAATCTACTTTTTGCCGGTCTCAAAACCGATCAGCTCTATGAAATCACAGCTAAAGCTCCTTTACGCCAGCTAGGATCATCAACATCTTCAAAAACATTAAAACACATCCAAGTACACAAACTGAATAGCATTTGTAGTAATATTTAGCTTTTGGCCTATACAATAGAATTTGCACAAAATACCGCATGCCTCTTTTAATATTATTTTCTGTTCTTCTGAGAGTTACAAAAATATATTTCATTTCTTCAGCAGGTAAATAATATATTTAGATCTAGATTGCATACATTATATGTAACTGCGAGTGTGTGTGTGTTGTGTGTGTGGTGTCTTCGTCTGCAAATGAAATGCGCCTGTGTGTTTAATGAGTGGTCAGCGTCTGTATATCTGTGTCAGAGCCGAACAGCTCTTTGTATAGAGGAGGGAAGAGGGAATGCACCGTGAGAGGGTAAAGCTGCCGGAACCATTGCAGTTTCTCAATATGCAGCGCGCACAGAGACTTCAGCACTGGGACTCTTTGATACAGCTGCAAACATACAAAAACACAACATTAAAAGCACTGCGATCCTTTTTCTCCATCACTTATAAGTACCTCTTTTGAGTTTTTGTGCAACAACTGAGTGGCGCTAAAACACAGGATCAATATGTGAACCCTGACACATTTTTATTACATTGATATAGGTATGTTTTGCTTAGAATTGAATCAGTAGTGCTCTATTATGATGCTTTATTAATCGAAACTCTGTAAAATTGTTTAAGAAATAAAAGGTGTTACAGCCTGTAGTCTTCATTTCATTTATGTACTTGTTGGTAGGTATTTCGTGCTAAAAAAATTGCACCAAGGTACGTTTATGCAGTGAGACCAGATAGCTTTTACCTTAAGCAGTAGACTCTCTTGATTGTCTCTGTGCAGAATGTGACTAAGGGCAAGCTCCACATCTCTCCGGACTCTCTGCACTCGTTCTCTGTCCTCCAGACACGGTCGATCTACTCAAAATGCAGAGAAAGAACGAGAGAGATCAAGCCCATTCTACTTTACGGTCGCAGAGCGTCTGCAGTAATGTGATTTCACGGCGCTCACCTGCATTGAGGAGGACGAGCGCAGTGAAAACTGCCATCTGCTGTTCAGTCAGTCTCAGCGCACACAGGTTGTGAGCGAAGTCAAACACAGCAGCTATTAGATCGCCACAAGCTGAAGCAC
>NW_025048414.1:0-6363 GCF_018831695.1 Puntigrus tetrazona | reverse complement strand
TTTTTTTTTTTTTTTAAAAAAACAGTGTTTTATAGTTAAAATATATATTAAATACACTTAATTGCAAATTCATTGTTATACGCAAGTTCTCCAAATTATAAATATATAGACCAGGACTAGGACATTTAAGTAATTTTTATGAGCATTTTCAACAACTGAAAAAAAATTATTATTATTATATAAATCTAAAATTATTACTAGGGTTACATACCAACAGCTATCTAAAGGGTCCCATTAAAATAATCAAATTGACATTATTAAAAAAAAAAAAAACATTCAAAGCAAACATGTAATATTACACATTCATCTGATCTGATATTTGATCTTATGGCTGTTTGAGAAAAAAATGAGTATTGTTATTATTATAACTTATAAGTGGTATTTGTCCGTTTTAAGTAAATTAACAAGTAAAGTGGCAAGATATATGGGACTTATAATGCAATAACTATGAGAAATATAAAAATTAAAAATATAAACTTAACATAAAACATAATGTTTAACATTTTAACATTATCATACTCTTAAAAAGCAATACCTACAAAACAAGTAAATAATATAACACATTAAAATATATTTTTTGTTATTAGTATTATTCACAAGGTATTAGACAAATATGGCAAAATTCAGGTTTTTAAAAACATCCTTAAAAATGCCGATCGCTGTAAATCAAAGTATTCTTTTAACTCACCGAGGGATTTAAAAAGTTCTGTTCCTGCAAATTTGCCGTCAAAGAATACTGTGTTGTTTTCTGTGTTAAACATCCGGCTCATCCGGACGAGTACCACTTCCATAGACCCTAATAAGAGAGCGAGAAAGAGGTACGCACAGAAGAAGGCAGAGAAGAAAGAGCAACGTGCACAGAATTGCAGAAAGAGAAACGAGAATGGAACAGAGGACAAAGCCAGAAAAGTGACAGGATTTTGAGAGATAGAAACATAACAGAGACATCAGAATGGGGCTGTGAACTTCCCCAGCCGTAACCGATTAACTAGTGTGATATAGGGACAGCTATTTCTCACCACTCTTGAGGAGAGCAATCTGATCATTCTGACAAAGCTGACGGAATCCTGGGATACGTTTAGCAAACTCCACCACGTACTGAACCGCATCTGTCAAGCGCACCGCACAGTGCTGCCACATCTCATCCACCGACTGCAAGAGAGGAAGAGACAAGTGTGAGAGTCCGTGGAGGCTATTTAGACATCCACACTACAAGTTTAAATGAAACATTTCTGAATGAAGCCTGAAGTCACTCATTTACTTTATTCAATCGGGTAAAAAACTATTTGCAAACATTCTGATAATATTTAAATATGTGATGCACACTGTTCTCTTAATTATGCAATATACACACCACTAAATTGCAGACATTTTCAGCAAATACAGGCCATATTCAAATCTTTAAAGGCTGTGTATGAGTGATCACAGAGATGTGGATATGTTTGCGGCCCCTCATGTTCTTAATAATGTCTGATGAAGTTCAAAATTGATTAACATTCAGCTTGCCAACAGTCAACTTAAAACGCTCAATTTAAGCTGTAGTCCTCACAGCTGGGTTGTTTTAAAGAGCAGTGAATGGGATAGTAGCACAAATATATTTTATTGCATTCCTAGAGAAATAAGAGTAGAGAACATGTACTTTGCTCTGGTAAGCGTGGATCTCCTCTCTGTTAAAAACCTTCCATCTGAGAGCCTGCAGCTCTTCCGGTCGATACTGAGTCGTCTCTCGGTGGGAGCGTACGATACTTGCAGAGAGCTCCTCTGTCAACAAACACAAGGAGACGTTAATCCAAAGCTAGACGCTACAACAACACTTAGTACAGCTCTTAAAGGTGTGAGCACATTAGTGAAATGTGAGAAATTAACTTAAAGGTTAAGCTTGAACAAATCGTCTGGGAGTCATTAAGCGTATGAAGTAAAAATACATGCATATTATAAGAAAATTAAAGGGGTTCTTGACCTCGTCATGCATGTCAGCCTGTTACTGGGGACTCCCAAAAGCAAAAAATTAACTTTTCATAACCCATAAAAGGGCACTTAAACTATTTTGCACTTGAAATGGCTATCGCAGAGGACAGAGAGTGTGTGGCCGAAAGAAGAGGATTTTTCCACATGCATACATTTAATTGAAAAGGACACATTCTCCCAACATATCTTTTCAAAAGCCATGTTATTTTTAATCTGCTTCAGGAAATAAAAAACCCTGTTGTTGCAACACGGCATTTATTAGTCTCTGCTTTTTTTCAACATACTGTGGCTTATTTATTGCTTTATTGTTAATTCGCGACTACGCTAATTTGCTGCAAATTATATGAGATGTTGCTTATGTGTTCTATAACTTGTGTTTTAGCTCTCACGAATCTTGCGGTTCCTACCTATGTGCAGAGATGTCGGGTAAGAAAAGAATGAGCTCTCAGGGTCAAAAGGACGAAAGCCCATTTCACTGCCGCTCATGTTCAGAATAGCCTCTGGTGTAGACCTTGTGGAGTCAAATCCTGAAAGAGAGAAAGAGAAAACTATATAACCACAATATCATTCGAGATGAGAAGCACATTCTTTAGCGAAGTATGTCTCACCTCTCCCAGCTGGCAAGATGTTGCTCTCACCTCTCCTGTGGGAGCCCCTGTAGGCCAGACTCTGAGCCTGGGCCTCGCCTATGCGACACTCCAGGTATGGATGCACCTCTGCAGGGCAGCCTTGCAGTTCAGGCTCGACAGAGTAAGGGTAGGATGGAGGTAGAGGTGGGATGAGATGTGACGACTGTTCTCTGGGCTCTTTGCTGGATCGGTAGGCTGGAAGAGGCTGGGGCTCTTGCACTGAGTTGGCCTGAAGACGCTGCTGCTGCCGGTGTCTCTCAACTTCTGCAAACAGAGAGTCTCTCTGGCGCTTAGACATCCGGCCAAACTTCACCGCTGCAGGGGAGACGAGAAAACAGCATAAAAATCCCTAAAAAGATGGAATTTGTCGTTCTGTATCACCCATTCACCCATTTCATGCTTTCTTACCATCGCGGCTCATTCCCTGAGCGACACATTTTTTGAGGCGACAGCTCTGGCAGCGGTTACGGCTGGCTCGGTCGATAGGACAGTTGCTCTGTCTGGAGCAGGAGTACTGCACGCTGGAGGACTGGCTTCTGCGAAAGAAGCCCTGTAGAGGCAGAGAGCGCTGGGTCGGTGGGGTGTACTAAAGAATTAGTGACATTAGTGAAATCAATTTCTTTTTCTCACCTTGCAGCCCTCACAAGTGATAACTCCATAATGAACCCCTGATGACTTATCTCCACAGATCTTACATGGGATCACCTCGATCTGAGCTGCAGACACAAACAGAACAATAACAACACAACATTAAAGCCTTGATCGTGCGTTTTAACATAACTGTGAGCTGTCACAGCGGATTTAAATAATTCCCCAGATTATAAATCTAGCCTGCAGAGGGCAGCACAGCCCAGATAAAACAACTGTTATATACATATATAAATGAAAAATTTGTATTTATTTTTTATATTGTATTTTTATTGATGAATACATTCAGCGAAGATGCAAAGTATAGCGATTATATATATTTTACTTAACCCAAAATGAACCGAACCTTGTATAAATAACGACATTCAATAAAAGCACAGACATACCATTATTTGAAATGGATTAAGATGTATGTTAATGCTTTAAGATGTTAAGATCTTGTGATGGATGAGCAGACTTATTCATATAAAGATATGAAACACTGGATGGCTGGTTCTTTTTTACGCCCTTAAGTGTACTTGCTGTTAAATACACACTCGCAGTGTAAAAGTGTACAAGTGCAAATACACAGAAGTATAAATACACAGAAGTATAAATACACAGAAGCTGCTGAATCACAAACACACACTGGTTTTGTAACAGACTAAAGATAATCCCCGAAAGCCACATTAAGAAATCCTAATCTAATGAAGAGAGGGAGAGAAGGGAAGGGGGAGGATGAATGAAAGGAAAGAGAGAGTATGAATGAAGTGAAGCTCTACACAAACACATACCGTATGAACATCCCTGGTGAAAAACATATTTAAAATACATTTATTTCATACTAAGTATAGTTCACATCTACTAAAATACAACATAAAGATTGTAATTGAACTTAATTTGGAGTTACTTGTGCACAATGCACATTTCTGAATATTAAGCCTAAAATGTGTTTCAGTGTCACTACTGATGAGAATAATATCCATTTTTAAATGCAAGTTATTAAAAGTATAAATTCGGCTCAATATGTAAATATACAGTTCATCTTTAGTTGGATTTCAGCACTACTTCCACACAATAAAAGTGCATTAAACACAAAATGAGTTAGTCCAGTTATCAATTTAGCAGACTTTAAGTATCCCAGGTTATTATACTACATGTTTATTGTAGTATAGTTAGCATGAAACAAATGTATTTCAAATATATTTTATTACATTTATTTTTCACTATGGATATATGCATATTTTTGCCATGTTAGGAACTTGTGTCATTTGTCAGATCCTTGAAATGTAGCTGATTTTTAATTTTATACTGACATTTGGTCTAAAAATCGTAGCTAACATACACATACACAGCATTACATCGTATTTAACAATGATATCAAAACAATATGCACAAGTCTTAAAATACAATAGAGTTTAAAACGCGATGTAACAGAAATGGTGGCGGTTTTTCTTCTGTATTATATTGTACATCTGAGTGAAACAGATTATCTAAAAAAGGACAGGAACTTTCATCCACATTGTTAAATGCATGGAGGTGGATCTGAATGCAATGCAAAGAATTATTGATTGAAAGAATGGGACTGTGTGTGTGTTAAAAAATATGCATGAAAAGGATATTGGAGTCCAGCATGTGTCACCAGATAGAATTCTGCTGTTTCATTAGAAGATCGAATCTCTATGTGTCTATTAAACATTGTGCATTAATGAATTGTTTATGGTAAGACCATTGATATGCATTTAAATTTTTTGCAAGGGAGAATTTTTTTGTTGCATGTTCATTTGCAAGTTCCGGTCTGTAATTTTGTTGTTTTGTTGCGTTTCTGGTATTTTCCTAAGCTAAAACTCAAAATGTGTGTGTGTGTGTGTGTGTGTTTTCAATCTTATTGACAGTAAGTCTAACCTACTTATTTCTTGGAATTCAGCAATGTGTGTGTGGCTAAGTGTTGTGGTCATATCGTCCAGTACCAAGGAACATGAGTCTCCTCCTTCAAGCATGCACACACACACACACACACACACACACTATGCACACATACAGGTGGGAGGAAACGTAGAGAAGGAAGTAAATGAGAGAATTATTCAAGGTTAAAGTTCATAAGTTTAAAGATACATTCCACAGAGACTTATTACAAAATAAAAAAAAAGCAATCATAAAATGAAAAGGTTTTAATTGAGAGCTGAACTAATGGGATTACACTTGAAATTGTTAACCAAGGGTCATATTTAATCCTAGCTCAAATGTAAGGCTGTGAGTGGATTTTTTGCACAACATCTCAAACTTACATTTGTAGAAAAGATATTTCATTGTGAAGCGTCAACACGTTATTTCATTAATATGCTGAATATATGAAAGGATCATAACAATGCAGATTTGAAGTTTGTGTGGCTTTTCGTGTGCGCAATCTTTGCGTCAGCAGTTTTTTGAAACAGCAAAAATGTTATCTTGTGTGAAGTCTGTGTGGTTCGCTGTGCGTTTGAGCATTGTGTGGTTTGCTTATATACTGCATAGGGGTTATGCTGCTTCTGCAAAATATTTGTCTTTTATGGAAGTACATTTTTGGACTAGAAGGACCGTGTTATGAACCACTTTACCTCTGTGTGAATAACATTTTAATAATATAAAGAACATTTTCTTCTTCATATAACAAACCTTTTGTTAAATGAAAAGGTTCCGTGGATGTTACTGGTTTTTCCTAGAAATAAATGTCAAAAAATAACCTTTATTTGTAAGAGTATGAACTCCTCCAATAAATCTGACTTGAGGTGAAGTCCAAGTTCCAAGGGGGTCTCGAGATGACTAAGACACAACAAGTTTTAAAATCAATACAACAGAAAAAGATTTTTATTATTAATCTAAACTGCGATTGATTATTCATTTTAATTCTCATTCTAATTTTTTAGCTACAGATTTTAATCTATGGAGAGTCAAAAAAAGCAGATAAATAAATTAATTAAATAATAATTGATTAGTATCAACTTTAATAACTATTTAATATATGTAATAAATATTTCTTGACTAATTAGTAATTGAATAAAAATGGCTGATAAAATTGGCAAGTGGGCAATAAAATTAAAATAAATAAAATTACAATTAAAAATAAAATAAAATAAAATAAAATCTTTCCCAATTTGTA